>NC_060123.1:4591276-4897361 GCF_021461395.2 Schistocerca americana | reverse complement strand
AATCTTTCTTTACTGCATCCCTCACTCCCAAACATTGACGAATTCACACGGAAATTGCGTCGCTATGAAATACGAGTACTATGTGTTCTAAGACATTTCCTTCTAAATCGAGTAACGTTTCTATGGAAACGACAGGATTCTTTTTTGGGATACGACAATCACATTTCCGATCCACTAATCCTTCTTTACTGCATCCCTCACTCCCACACATTGTCGAATTCACACGGAAATTGCGTCGCTATGAAATACTATGTGTTCTAAGACATTTCCATCTAAATCGAGTAACGTTTCTATGGAAACGACAGGATTTTCTTTTGGGAGACGACAATCTCATTTCCGATCCACTAATCCTTCCTTACTGTATCCCTCACCCCCACACATTGACCAATTCAAACGGAAATTGCGTCGCTATGAAATACGAGTACTACGTGTTCTAAGACATTTCCTTCTAAATCGAGTAACGTTTCTATGGAAACGACAGGATTTTCTTTTGAGATACGACAATCACATTTCCGATCCACTAATCCTTCTTTACTGCATCCCTCACTCCCACACATTGACGAATTCACCCGGAAACTGCGTCGCCATGAAATACGAGTACTTTGTGTTCTAAGACATTTCCTTCTAAATCGAGTAACGTTTCTATGGAAACGACAGGATTTTCTTTTGGGATACGACAATCACATTTCCGATCCACTAATCCTTCTTTACTGCATCCCTCACTCCCACACATTGACGAATTCACACGGAAATTCGGTCGCTATGAAATACGAGTACTATGTGTTCTTAGACATTTCCTTCTAAATCGAGTAACGTTTCTATAGAAACGACAGGATTTTCTTTTGGGATACGACAATCTCATTTCCGATCCACTGATCCTTCTTTACTGCATCCCTCACTCACACACATTGACGAATTCACACGGAAATTGCGTCGCTACGAAATACGAGTACTATGTGTTCTAAGACATTTCCTTCTAAATCGAGTAACGTTTCTACGGAAACGACAGGATTTTCTTTTGGGATTCGACAATCTCATTTCCGATCCACTAATCCTTCTTTACTGCATCCCTCACTCCCAAACATTGACGAATTCACACGGAAATTCCGTCGCTATGAAATACGAGTACTACGTGTTCTAATACATTTCCTTCTAAATCGAGTAACGTTTCTATGGAAACGACAGGATTTTCTTTTGGGATACGACAATCACATTTCCGATCCACTAATCCTTCTTTACTGCATCCCTCACTCCCAAACATTGACGAATTCACACGGAAATTGCGTCGCTATGAAATACTATGTGTTCTAAGACATTTCTTTCTAAATCGAGTAACGTTTCTATGGAAACGACAGGATTTTCTTTTGGGATACGACAATCTCATTTCCGATCCACTAATCCTTCTTTACTGCATCCCTCACTCCCAAACATTGACGAATTCACACGGAAATTGCGTCGCTATCAAATACTATGTGTTCTAAGACATTTCCTTCTAAATCGAGTAACGTTTCTATGGAAACGACAGGATTTTCTTTTAGGATACGACAATCTCATTTCCGATCCACTAATCCTTCCTTACTGCATCCCTCACTCCCACACATTGACGAATTCACACGGAAATTCCGTCGCCATGAAATACGAGTACTATGTGTTCTAAGACATTTCCTTCTAAATCGAGTAACGTTTCTATGGAAACGACATGATTTTCTTTTGGGATACGACAATCACATTTCCGATCCACTATTCCTTCTTTACTGCATCCCTCACTCCCACACATTGACGAATTCACACGGAAATTGCGTCGCTATGAAATACGAGTACTCTGTGTTCTAAGACATTTCCTTCTAAATCGAGTAACGTTTCTATGGAAACGACAGGATTTCTTTTGGGATACGACAATCTCATTTCCGATCCACTAATCCTTCTTTACTGCATCCCTCACTCCCACACATTGACGAATTCACACGGAAATTGCGTCGCCATGGAATACGAATACTTTGTGTTCTAAGACATTTCCTTCTAAATCGAGTAACGTTTCTATGGAAACGACAGGATTTTCTTTTGGGATACGACAATCACATTTCCGATCCACTAATCCTTCTATACTGCATCCCTCACTCCCAAACATTGACGAATTCACACGGAAATTGCGTCGCTATGAAATACGAGTACTATGTGTTCTAAGACATTTCCTTCTAAATCGAGTAACGTTTCTATGGAAACGACAGGATTTTTTTTTGGGATACGACAATCACATTTCCGATCCACTAATCCTTCTTTACTGCATCCCTCACTCCCACACATTGACGAATTCACACGGAAATTGCATCGCTATGAAATACGAGCTCTATGTGTTAGAAGACATTTCCTTCTAAATCGAGTAACGTTTCTATGGAAACGACAGGATTTTCTTTTGGGATACGACAATCACATTTCCGATCTACTAATCCTTCTTTACTGCATCCCTCACTCCCACACCGACCGAGGTGGCGCAGTGGTTAGACACTGGACTCGCATTCGGAAGGACGACGGTTCATTCCCGCGTCCGGCCATCCTGATTTAGGTTTTCCGTGATTTCCCTAAATCACTCCAGGCAAATGCCGGGATGGTTTCTCTGAAAGGGCACGGCCGACTTCCTTCCCCATCCTTCCCTATTCCGATGAGACCGATGACCACGCTGTCTGGTCTGATTCCCCAAACCAACCAACCAACCTCACTCCCACACATTGACGAATTCACACGGAAATTGCGTCGCTATGAAATACGAGTACTATGTGTCCTTACACATTTCCTTCTAAATCGAGTAACGTTTCTATGGAAACGACAGGATTTTCTTTTGGGATACGACAATCACATTTCCGATACACTAATCCTTCTTTACTGCATCCCTCACTCCCACACATTGACGAATTCACACGGAAATTGCGTCGCTATGAAATACGAGTACTATGTGTTAGAAGACATTTCCTTCTAAATCGAGTAACGTTTCTATGGAAACGACAGGATTTTCTTTTGGGATACGACAATCACATTTCCGATCCACTAATCCTTCTTTACTGCATCCCTCACTCCCAAACATTGACGAATTCACACGGAAATTCCGTCGCTATGAAATACGAGTACTATGTGTTCTTAGACACTTCCTTCTAAATCGAGTAACGTTTCTATGGAAACGACAGGATTTTCTTTTGGGATACGACAATCTCATTTCCGATCCACTAATCCTTCTTTACTGCATCCTTCACTCCCACACATTGACGAATTCACACGGAAATCGCGTCGCTATGAAATACTATGTGTTCTAAGACATTTCCTTCTAAATCGAGTAACGTTTCTATGGAAACGACAGGATTTTCTTTTGGGATACGACAATCTCATTTCCGATCCACTAATCCTTCCTTACTGCATCCCTCACCCCCACACATTGACGAATTCAAACGGAAATTGCGTCGCTATGAAATACGAGTACTATGTGTTCTAAGACATTTCCTTCTAAATCGAGTAACGTTTCCATGGAAACGACAGGATTTTCTTTTGGGATACGACAATCACATTTCCGATCCACTAATCCTTCTTTACTGCATCCCTCACTCCCACACATTGATGAATTCACACGGAAATTGCGTCGCCATGAAATACGAGTACTTTGTGTTCTAAGACATTTCCTTCTAAATCGAGTAACGTTTCTATGGAAACGACAAGATTTTCTTTTGGGATACGACAATCACATTTCCGATCCACTAATCCTTCTTTACTGCATCCCTCACTCCAAAACATTGACGAATTCACACGGAAATTCCGTCGCTACGAAATACGAGTACTATGTGTTCTAAGACATTTCCTGCTAAATCGGGTAACGTTTCTATGGAAACGACAGGATTTTCTTTTGTGATACGACAAGCTCATTTCCGATCCACTAATCCTTCATTACTGCATCCCTCACTCCCACACATTGACGAATTCACACGGAAATTGCGTCGCTATGAAATACTATGTGTTCTAAGACATTTCCTTCTATATCGAGTAACGTTTCTATGGAAACGACAGGATTTTCTTTTGGGATACGACAATCACAATTCCGATCCACTAATCCTTCTTTACTGCATCCCTCACTCCCAAACATTGACGAATTCACACGGAAATTGCGTCGCTATGAAATACTATGTGTTCTAAGACATTTCCTTCTAAATCGAGTATCGTTTCTATGGAAACGACAAGATTTGGTTTTGGGATACGACAATCTCATTTCCGATCTACTAATCCTTCTTTACTGCATCCCTCACTCCCAAACATTGACGAATTCACACGGAAATTCCGTCGCTTTGAAGTACGAGTTCTATGTGTTTTAAGACTTTTCCTTCTAAATCGAGTAACGTTTCTATGGAAACCACAGGATTTTCATTTGGGATACGACAATCACAAGTTCGATCCACTAATCCTTCTTTACTGCATCCCTCACTCCCAAACATTGACGAATTAACACGGAAATTGCGTCGCTATGAAATACTATGTGTTCTAAGACATTTCCTTCTAAATCGAGTAACGTTTCTATGGAAACTACAGGATTTGCTTTTGGGATACGACAATCTCATTTCCGATCCACTAATCCTTCTTTACTGCATCCCTCACTCCCAAACATTGACGAATTCACACGGAAATTCCATCGCTATGAAATACGAGTACTATGTGTTCTTAGACATTTCCTTCTAAATCGAGTAACGTTTCTATGGAAACGACAGGATTTTCTTTTGGGATACGACAATCTCATTTCCGATCCACTAATCCTTCTTTACTGCATCCTTCACTCCCACACATTGTCGAATTCAGACGGAAATCGCGTCGCTATGAAATACTATGTGTTCTAAGACATTTCCTTCTAAATCGAGTAACGTGTCTATGGAAACGACAGGATTTTCTTTTGGGATACGACAATCTCATTTCCGATCCACTAATCCTTCCTTACTGCATCCCTCACCCCCACACATTGACGAATTCAAACGGAAATTGCGTCGCTATGAAATACAAGTACTATGTGTTCTAAGACATTTCCTTCTAAATCGAGTAACGTTTCCATGGAAACGACAGGATTTTCTTTTGGGATACGACAATCACATTTCCGATCCACTAATCCTTCTTTACTGCATCCCTCACTCCCACACATTGATGAATTCACACGGAAATTGCGTCGCCATGAAATACGAGTACTTTGTGTTCTAAGACATTTCCTTCTAAATCGAGTAACGTTTCTATGGAAACGACAAGATTTTCTTTTGGGATACGACAATCACATTTCCGATCCACTAATCCTTCTTTACTGCATCCCTCACTCCAAAACATTGACGAATTCACACGGAAATTCCGTCGCTACGAAATACGAGTACTATGTGTTCTAAGACATTTCCTGCTAAATCGAGTAACGTTTCTATGGAAACGACAGGATTTTCTTTTGTGATACGACAAGCTCATTTCCGATCCACTAATCCTTCATTACTGCATCCCTCACTCCCACACATTGACGAATTCACACGGAAATTGCGTCGCTATGAAATACTATGTGTTCTAAGACATTTCCTTCTATATCGAGTAACGTTTCTATGGAAACGACAGGATTTTCTTTTGGGATACGACAATCACAATTCCGATCCACTAATCCTTCTTTACTGCATCCCTCACTCCCAAACATTGACGAATTCACACGGAAATTGCGTCGCTATGAAATACTATGTGTTCTAAGACATTTCCTTCTAAATTGAGTATCGTTTCTATGGAAACGACAAGATTTGGTTTTGGGATACGACAATCTCATTTCCGATCTACTAATCCTTCTTTACTGCATCCCTCACTCCCAAACAGTGACGAATTCACACGGAAATTCCGTCGCTTTGAAGTACGAGTTCTATGTGTTTTAAGACTTTTCCTTCTAAATCGAGTAACGTTTCTATGGAAACCACAGGATTTTCATTTGGGATACGACAATCACAAGTTCGATCCACTAATCCTTCTTTACTGCATCCCTCACTCCCAAACATTGATGAATTCACACGGAAATTGCGTCGTTATGAAATACTATGTGTTCTAAGACATTTCCTTCTAAATCGAGTAACGTTTCTATGGAAACTACAGGATTTGCTTTTGGGATACGACAATCTCATTTCCGATCCACTAATCCTTCTTTACTGCATCCCTCACTCCCAAACATTGACGAATTCACACGGAAATTCCGTCGCTATGACATACGAGTACTATGTGTTTTAAGACATTTCCTTCTAAATCGAGTAACGTTTCTATGGAAACGACAGGATTTTCTTTTGGGATACGACAATCACATTTCCGATCTACTAATCCTTCTTTACTGCATCCCTCACTCCCACACATTGACGAATTCACACGGAAATTGCGTCGCTATGAAATACGAGTACTATGTGTTAGAAGACATTTCCTTCTAAATCGAGTAACGATTCTATGGAAACGGCAGGATTTTCTTTTGGGATACGACAATCACATTTCCGATCTACTAATCCTTCTTTACTGCATCCCTCACTCATACACATTGACGAATTCACACGGAAATTGCGTCGCTGTGAAATACGCGTACTATGTGTTCTAAGACATTTCCTTCTAAATCGAGTAACGTTTCTATGGAAACGACAGGATTTTCTTTTGGGATACGACAATCACATTTCCGATCCACTAGTCCTTCTTTACTGCATCCCTCACTCCCACACATTGACGAATTCACACGGAAATTGCGTCGCTATGAAATACTATGTGTTCTAAGACATTTCCTTCTAAATCGAGTAACGTTTCTATGGAAACGACAGGATTTTCTTTTGGGATACGACAATCTCATTTCCGATCCACTAATCCTTCTTTACTGCATCCCTCACTCCCACACATTGTCGAATTCACACGGAAATTGCGTCGCTATGAAATACTATGTGTTTTAAGACATTTCCTTCTAAATCGAGTAACGTTTCTATGGAAACGACAGGATTTTCTTTTGGGATACGACAATCTCATTTCCGATCCACTAATCCTTCCTTACTGCATCCCTCACCCCCACACATTGACCAATTCAAACGGAAATTGCGTCGCTATAAAATACGAGTACTACGTGTTCTAAGACATTTCCTTCTAAATCGAGTAACGTTTCTATGGAAACGACAGGATTTTCTTTTGGGATACGACAATCTCATTTCCGATCCACTAATCCTTCCTTACTGCATCCCTCACTCCCACACATTGACGAATTCACACGGAAATTGCGTCGCTATGAAATACGAGTACTATGTGTTCTAAGACATTTCCTTCCAAATCGAGTAACGTTTCTATGGAAACGACAGGATTTTCTTTTGGGATACGACAATCACATTTCCGATCCACTAATCCTTCTTTACTGCATCCCTCACTCCCACACATTGACGATTTCACACGGAAATTACGTCGCTATGAAATACTATGTGTTCTAAGACATTTCCTTCTAAATCGAGCAACGTTTCTATGGAAGCGACAGGATTTTCTTTTGGGATACGACAATCTCATTTCCGATCCATTAATCCTTCCTTACTGCATCCCTCACTTCCACACATTGACGAATTCACACGGAAATTGCGTCGCTATGAAATACGAGTACTATGTGTTCTAAGACATTTCCTTCTAAATCGAGTAACGTTTCTATGGAAACGACAGGATTTTCTTTTGGGATACGACTACCACATTTCCGATCCACTAATCCTTCTTTACTGCATCCCTCACTCCCACACATTGACGAATTCACACGGAAATTGCGTCGCTATGAAATACGAGTACTATGTGTTCTAAGACATTTCCTTCAAAATCGAGTAACGTTTCTATGGAAACGACTGGATTTTTTTTTTGGGATACGACAATCACATTTCCGATCCACTAATCCTTCTTTACTGCATCCCTCACTCCCACACATTGACGAATTCACACGGAAATTGCATCGCTATGAAATACGAGCTCTATGTGTTAGAAGACATTTCCTTCTAAATCTAGTAACGTTTCTATGGAAACGACAGGATTTTCTTTTGGGATACGACAATCACATTTCCGATCCACTAATCCATCTTTACTGCATCCCTCACTCCCACACATTGACGAATTCACACGGAAATTGCGTCGCTATGAAATACGAGTACTATGTGTTCTAAGACATTTCCTTCTAAATCGAGTAACGTTTCTATGGAAACGACAGGATTTTCTCTTGGGATACGACAATCACATTTCCGATCCACTAATCCTTCTTTACTGCATCCCTCACTCCCACACATTGACGAATTCACATGGAAATTGCGTCGCTATGAAATACGAGTACTATGTGTTAGAAGACATTTCCTTCTAAATCGAGTAACGTTTCTATGGAAGCGACAGGATTTTCTTTTGGGATACGACAATCACATTTCCGATCCACTAATCCTTCTTTACTGCATCCCTCACTCCCAAACATTGTCGAATTCACACGGAATTTGCGTCGCTGTGAAATTCGAGTACTATGTGTTCTGAGACATTTCCTTCTAAATCGAGTCACGTTTCTATGGATACGACAGGATTTTCTTTTGGGATACGACAATCACATTTCCGATCCACTAATCCTTCTTTACTGCATCCCTCACTCCCACACATTGACGAATTCACACGGAAATTGCGTCGCTATGAAATACGAGTGCTATGTGTTAGAAGACATTTCCTTCTAAATCGAGTAACGTTTCTATGGAAACGACAGGATTTTCTTTTGGGATACGACAATCTCATTTCCGATCCACTAATCCTTCTTTTCTGCATCCCTCACTCCCACACATTGACGAATTCACACGGAAATTGCGTCGCTATGAAATACGTGTACTATGTGTTAGAAGACATTTCCTTCTAAATCGAGTAACGTTTCTATGGAAACGACAGGATTTTCTTTTGGGATACGACAATCACATTTCCGATCCACTAATCCTTCTTTACTGCATCCCTCACTCCCACACATTGACGAATTCACACGGAAAATCCGTCGCTATGAAATACGAGTACTATGTGTCCTAAGACATTTCCTTCTAAATCGAGTAACGTTTCTATGGAAACGACAGGATTTTCTTTTGGGATACGACAATCACATTTCCGATCCACTAATCCTTCTTTACTGCATCCCTCACTCCCTAACATTGACGAATTCACACGGAAATTGCGTCGTTATAAAATACTATGTGTTCTAAGACATTTCCTTCTAAATCGAGTAACGTTTCTATGGAAACGACAGAATTTTCTTTTGGGATACGACAATCTCATTTCCGATCTACTAATCCTTCTTTACTGCATCCCTCACTCCCAAACATTGACGAATTCACACGGAAATTGCGTCGCTATGAAATACGAGTACTATGTGTTAGAAGACATTTCCTTCTAAATCGAGTAACGTTTCTATGGAAACGACAGGATTTTCTTTTGGGATACGACAATCACATTTCCGATCCACTAATCCTTCTTTACTGCATCCCTCACTCCCACACATTGACGAATTCACACGGAAATTGCGTCGCTATGAAATACGTGTACAATGTGTTAGAAGACATTTCCTTCTAAATCGAGTAACGTTTATATGGAAACGACAGGATTTTCTTTTGGGATACGACAATCACATTTCCGATCCACTAATCCTTCTTTACTGCATCCCTCACTCCCACACATTGTCGAATTCACACGGAAATTGCGTCGCTATGAAATACTATGTGTTCTAAGACATTTCCTTCTAAATCGAGTAACGTTTCTATGGAAACGACAGGATTTTCTTTTGGGATACGACAATCTCATTTCCGATCCACTAATCCTTCCTTACTGCATCCCTCACCCCCACACATTGACCAATTCAAACGGAAATTGCGTCGCTATGAAATACGAGTACTACGTGTTCTAAGACATTTCCTTCTAAATCGAGTAACGTTTCTATAGAAACGACAGGATTTTCTTTTGGGATACGACAATCTCATTTCCCATCCACTAATCCTTCTTTACTGCATCCCTCACTCCCAAACATTGACGAATTCACACGGAAATTCCGTCGCTATGAAATACGAGTACTATGTGTTCTAAGACATATCCTTCTAAATCGAGTAACGTTTCTATGGAAACGACAGGATTTTCTTTTGGGATACGACAATCACATTTCCGATCCACTAATCCTTCTTTACTGCATCCCTCACTCCCAAACATTGACGAATTCACACGGAAATTGCGTCGCTATGAAATAATATGTGTTCTAAGACATTTCTTTCTAAATCGAGTAACGTTTCTATGGAAACGACAGGATTTTCTTTTGGGATACGACAATCTCATTTCCGATCCACTAATCCTTCTTGACTGCATCCCTCACTCCCAAACATTGACGAATTCACACGGAAATTGCGTCGCTATGAAATACTATGTGTTCTAAGACATTTCCTTCTAAATCGAGTAACGTTTCTATGGAAACGACAGGATTTTCTTTTGGGATACGACAATCACATTTCCGATCCACTAATCCTTCTTTACTGCATCCCTCACTCCCACACATTGACGAATTCACACGGAAATTGCGTCGCTATGAAATACGAGTACTATGTGTTCTAAGACATTTCCTTCTAAATCGAGTAACGTTTCTATGGAAACGACAGGATTTTCTTTTGGGATACGACAATCACATTTCCGATCCACTAATCCTTCTTTACTGCATCCCTCACTCCCACACATTGACGAATTCACACGGAAATTGCGTCGCTTTGAAATACGAGTACTATGTGTTCTAAGACATTTCCTTCTAAATCGAGTAACGTTTCTATGTAAACGACAGGATTTCTTTTGGGATACGACAATCACATTTCCGATCCACTAATCCCTCTTTACTGCATCCCTCACTCACACACATTGACGAATTCACACGGAAATTGCGTCGCCATGAAATACGAGTACTTTGTGTTCTAAGACATTTCCTTCTAAATCGAGTAACGTTTCTATGGAAACGACAGGATTTTCTTCTGGGATACGACAATCACATTTCCGATCCACTAATCCTTCTTTACTGCATCCCTCACTCCCACACATTGACGAATTCACACGGAAATTGCGTCGCTATGAAATACGAGTACTATGTGTTCTAAGACATTTCCTTCTAAATCGAGTAACGTTTCTATGTAAACGACAGGATTTCTTTGGGATACGACAATCACATTTCCGATCCACTAATCCCTCTTTACTGCATCCCTCACTCACACACACTGACGAATTCACACGGAAATTGCGTCGCCATGAAATACGAGTACTTTGTGTTCTAAGACATTTCCTTCTAAATCGAGTAACGTTTCTATGGAAACGACAGGATTTTCTTTTGGGATACGACAATCACATTTCCGATCCACTAATCCTTCTTTACTGCATCCCTCACTCCCAAACATTGACGAATTCACACGGAAATTGCGTCGCCATGAAATACGAGTACTATGTGTTCTAAGACATTTCCTTCTAAATCGAGTAACGTTTCTATGGAAACGACAGGATTTTTTTTTGGGATACGACAATCACATTTCCGATTAACTAATCCTTCTTTACTGCATCCCTCACTCCCACACATTGACGAATTCACACGGAAATTGCATCGCTATGAAATACGAGCTCTATGTGTTAGAAGACATTTCCTTCAAAATCGAGTAACGTTTCTATGGAAACGACAGGATTTTCTTTTGGGATACGACAATCACATTTCCGATCTACTAATCCTCCTTTACTGCATCCCTCACTCCCACACATTGACGAATTCACACGGAAATTGCGTCGCTATGAAATACGAGTACTATGTGTTAGAAGACATTTCCTTCTAAATCGAGTAACGATTCTATGGAAACGGCAGGATTTTCTTTTGGGATACGACAATCACATTTCCGATCCACTAATCCTTCTTTACTGCATCCCTCACTCCCAAACATTGACGAATTCACACGGAAATTCCGTCGCTATGACATACGAGTACTATGTGTTTTAAGACATTTCCTTCTAAATCGAGTAACGTTTCTTAGGAAACGACAGGATTTTCTTTTGGGATACGACAATCACATTTCCGATCTACTAATCCTTCTTTACTGCATCCCTCACTCCCACACATTGACGAATTCACACGGAAATTGCGTCGCTATGAAATACGAGTACTATGTGTTAGAAGACATTTCCTTCTAAATCGAGTAAAGTTTCTATGGAAACGACAGGATTTTCTTTTGGGATACGACAATCACATTTCCGATCCACTAATCCTTCTTTACTGCATCCCTCACTCCCAAACATTGACGAATTCACACGGAAATTCCGTCGCTATGAAATACGAGTACTATGTGTTAGAAGACATTTCCTTCTAAATCGAGTAACGTTTCTATGGAAACGACAGGATTTTCTTTTGGGATACGACAATCTCATTTCCGATCCACTTATCCTTCTTTACTGCATCCCTCACTCCCACACATTGTCGAATTCACACGGAAATTGCGTCGCTATTAAATACTATGTGTTCTAAGACCATTCCTTCTAAATCGAGTAACATTTATATGGAAACGACAGGATTTTCATTTGGGATACGACAATCTCATTTCCGATCCACTAATCCTTCCTTACTGCATCCGTCACCCCCACACATTGACCAATTCAAACGGAAATTGCGTCGCTATGAAATACGAGTACTACGTGTTCTAAGACATTTCCTTCTAAATCGAGTAACGATACTATGGAAACGACAGGATTTTCTTTTGGGAAACGACAATCACATTTCCGATCCACTAATCCTTCTTTACCGCATCCCTCACTCCCACACATTGACGAATTCACAGGGAAATTGCGTCGCCATGTAATACGAGTACTTTTTGTTCTAAGGCATTTCCTTCTAAATCGAGTAACGTTTCTATGGAAACGACAGGATTTTCTTTTGGGATACGACAACCACATTTCCGATCCACTAATCCTTCTTTACTGCATCCCTCACTCCCACACATTGACGAATTCACACGGAAATTCGGTCGCTATGAAATACGAGTACTATGTGTTCTTAGACATTTCCTTCTAAATCGAGTAACGTTTCTATAGAAACGACAGGATTTTCTTTTGGGATATGACAATCTCATTTCCGATCCACTGATCCTTCTTTACTGCATCCCTCACTCACACACATTGACGAATACACACGGAAATTGCGTCGCTACGAAATACGAGTACTATGTGTTCTAAGACATTTCTTTCTAAATCGAGTAACATTTCTATGGAATTGACAGGATTTTCTTTTGGGATACGACAATCACATTTCCGATCCACTAATCCTTCTTTACTGCATCCCTCACTCCCAAACATTGACGAATTCACACGGAAATTGCGTCGCTATGAAATACTATGTGTTCTAAGACATTACTTTCTAAATCGAGTAACGTTTCTATGGAAACGACAGGATTTTCTTTTGGGATACGACAACCACATTTCCGATCCACTAATCCTTCTTTACTGCATCCCTCACTCCCACAAATTGACGAATTCACACGGAAATTGCATCGCTATGAAATACGAGCTCTATGTGTTAGAAGACATTTCCTTCTAAATCGAGTAACGTTTCTATGGAAACGACAGGATTTTCTTTTGGGATACGACAATCACATTTCCGATCCACTAATCCTTCTTTACTGCATCCCTCACTCCCACACATTGACGAATTCACACGGAAATTGCGTCGCTATGAAATACGAGTACTATGTGTTCTAAGACATTTCCTTCTAAATCGAGTAACGTTTCTATGGAAACGACAGGATTTTCTCTTGGGATACGACAATCACATTTCCGATCCACTAATCCTTCTTTACTGCATCCCTCACTCCCACACATTGACGAATTCACACGGAAATTGCGTCGCTATGAAATACGAGTACTATGTGTTAGAAGATATTTCCTTCCAAATCGAGTAACGTTTCTATGGAAGCGACAGGATTTTCTTTTGGGATACGACAATCACATTTCCGATCCACTAATCCTTCTTTACTGCATCCCTCACTCCCAAACATTGTCGAATTCACACGGAATTTGCGTCGCTGTGAAATACGAGTACTATGTGTTCTAAGACATTTCCTTCTAAATCGAGTCACGTTTCTATGGATACGACAGGATTTTCTTTTGGGATACGACAATCACATTTCCGATCTACTAATCCTTCTTTACTGCATCCCTCAATCCCACACATTGACGAATTCACACGGAAATTGCGTCGCTATGAAATACGAGTACTATGTGTTAGAAGACATTTCCTTCTAAATCGAGTAACGTTTCTATGGAAACGACACAATTTTCTTTTGGGATACGACAATCACATTTCCGATCCACTAATCCTTCTTTACTGCATCCCTCACTCCCACACATTGACGAATTCACACGGAAATTGCGTCGCTATGAAATACTATGTGTTCTAAGTCATTTCCTTCTAAATCGAGTAACGTTTCTATGGAAACGACAGAATTTTCTTTTGGGATACGACAATCTCATTTCCGATCCACTAATCCCTCTTTACTGCATCCCTCACTCCCAAACATTGACGAATTCACACGGAAATTGCGTCGCTATGAAATACGAGTACTATGTGTTAGAAGACATTTACTTCTAAATCGTGTAACGTTTCTATGGAAACGACAGGATTTTCTTTTGGGATACGACAATCACATTTCCGATCCACTAATCCTTCTTTACTGCATCCCTCACTCCCACACATTGACGAATTCACACGGAAATTGCGTCGCTATGAAATACGAGTACAATGTGTTAGAAGACATTTCCTTCTAAATCGAGTAACGTTTCTATGGAAACGACAGGATTTTCTTTTGGGATACGACAATCTCATTTCCGATCCACTAATCCTTCTTTACTGCATCCCTCACTCCCAAACATTGACGAATTCACACGGAAATTGCGTCGCTATGAAATACGAGTACTATGTGTTAGAAGACATTTCCTTCTAAATCGAGTAACGTTTCTATGGAAACGACAGGATTTTCTTCTGGGATACGACAATCACATTTCCGATCCACTAATCCTTCTTTACTGCATCCCTCACTCCCAATTCACACGGAAATTGCGTCGCTATGAAATACGAGTACAATGTGTTAGAAGAGATTTCCTTCTAAATCGAGTAACGTTTCTATGGAAACGACAGGATTTTCTTTTGGGATACGACAATCACATTTCCGATCCACTAATCCTTCTTTACTGCATCCCTCACTCCCACACATTGACGAATTCACACGGAAATTGCGTCGCTATGAAATACGAGTATAGTGTGTTAGAAGACATTTCCTTCTAAATCGAGTAACGTTTCTATGGAAACGACAGGATTTTCTTTTGGGATAGGACAATCACATTTCCGATCCACTAATCCTTCTTTACTGCATCCCTCACTCCCAAACATTGACGAATTCACACGGAAATTGCGTCGCTATGAAATACTATTTGTTCTAAGACATTTCCTTCTAAATCGAGTAACGTTTCTATGGAAACGACAGGATTTTCTTTTGGGATACGACAATCTCATTTCCGATCCACTGATCCTCTTTTACTGCATCCCTCACTCCCAAACATTGACGAATACACACGGAAATTGCGTCGCTATGAAATACGAGTACTATGTGTTCTAAGACATTTACTTCTATATCGAGTAACGTTTCTATGGAAACGACAGGATTTTCTTTTGGGATACGACAATCACATTTCCGATCGACTAATCCTTCTTTACTGCATCTCTCACTACCACACAATGACGAATTCACACGGAAATTGCGTCGCTATGAAATACGAGTACTATGTGTTCTAAGATATTTCCTTCTAAATCGAGTAACGTTTCTATGGAAACGACAGGATTTTCTTTTGGGATACGACAATCGCATTTCCGAACCACTAATCCTTCTTTACTGCATCTCTCACTCCCACACATTGACGAATACACACGGAAATTGCGTCGCTATGAAATACGAGTACTATGTGTTAGAAGACATTTCCTTCTAAATCGAGTAACGTTTCTATGGAAACGACAGGATTTTCTTTTGGGATACGACAATCTCATTTCCGATCCACTTATCCTTCTTTACTGCATCCCTCACTCCCAAACATTGACGAATTCACACGGAAATTGCGTCGCTATGAAATACGAGTACTATGTGTTCTAAGACATTTCCTTCTAAATCAAGTAACGTTTCTATGGAAACGACAGGATTTTCTTTTGGGATACGACAATCACATTTCCGATCCACTAAGCCTCCTTTACTGCATCCCTCACTCCTACACATTGACGAATTCACACGGAAATTGCGTCGCTATGAAGTACGAGTACCATGTGTTAGAAGACATTTCCTTCTAAATCGAGTAACGTTTCTATGGAAACGACAGGATTTTCTTTTGGGATACGACAATCACATTTCCGATCCACTAATCCTTCTTTACTGCATCCCTCACTCCCAAACATTGACGAATTCACACGGAAATTGCGTCGCTATGAAATACTATTTGTTCTAAGACATTTCCTTCTAAATCGAGTAACGTTTCTATGGAAACGACAGGATTTTCTTTTGGGATACGACAATCACATTTCCGATCCACTAATCCTTCTTTACTGCATCCCTCACTCCCACACATTGACGAATTCACACGGAAATTGCGTCGCTATGAAATACGAGTACTATTTGTTAGAAGACATTTCCTTCTAAATCGAGTAACGTTTCTATCGAAACGACAGGATTTTCTTTTGGGATACGACAATCACATTTCCGATCCACTAATCCTTCTTTACTGCATCCCTCACTCCCACACATTGACGAATTCACACGGAAATTTCGTCGCTATGGAATACGAGTACTATGTGTTAGAAGACATTTCCTTCTAAATCGAGTAACGTTTCTATGGAAACGACAGGATTTTCTTTTGGAATACGACAATCTCATTTCCGATCCACTAATCCTTCTTTACTGCATCCCTCACTCCCAAACATTGACGAATTCACACGGAAATTGCGTCGCTATGAAATACTGTTTGTTCTAATACATTTCCTTCTAAATCGAGTAACGTTTCTATGGAAACGACAGGATTTTCTTTTGGGATACGACAATCTCATTTCCGATCCACTAATCCTTCTTTACTGCATCCCTCACTCCCAAACATTGACGAATTCACACGGAAATTGCGTCGCTATGATATACTATTTGTTCTGTGACATTTCCTTCTAAATCGAGTAACGTTTCTATGGAAACGACAGGATTTTCTTTTGGGATACGACAATCTCTTTTCCGATCCACTAATCCTTCATTACTGCATCCCTCACTCCCAAACATTGACGAATTCACACGGAAATTGCGTCGCTATGAAATACGAGTACTATGTGTTCTAAGACATTTCCTTCTATATCGAGTAACGTTTCTATGGAAACGACAGGATTTTCTTTTGGGATATGACAATCACATTTCCGATCCACTAATCCTTCTTTACTGCATCTCTCACTCCCACACATTGACGAATTCACACGGAAATTGCGTCGCTATGAAATACGAGTACTATGTGTTCTAAGATATTTCCTTCTAAATCGAGTAACGTTTCTATGAAAACGACAGGATTTTCTTTTGGAATACGACAATCACATTTCCGATCCACTAATCCTTCTTTACTGCATCCCTCACTCCCACACATTGACGAATTCACACGGAAATTGCGTCGCTATGAAATACGAGTACTATGTGTTAGAAGACATTTCCTTCTAAATCGAGTAACGTTTCTATCGAAACGACAGGATTTTCTTTTGGGATACGACAATGACATTTCCGATCCACTTATCCTTCTTTACTGCATCCCTCACTCCCACACATTGACGAATTGACACGGAAATTGCGTCGCTATGAAATACGAATACTATGTGTTAGAAGACATTTCCTTCTAAATCGAGTAACGTTTCTATGGAAACGACAGGATTTTCTTTTGGGATATGACAATCTCATTTCCGATCCACTAATCTTTCTTTACTGCATCCCTCACTCCCAAACATTGACGAATTCACACGGAAATTGCGTCGCTATGAAATACTATTTGTTCTTAGACATTTCCTTCTAAATCGAGTAACGTTTCTATGGAAACGACAGGATTTTCTTTTGGGATACGACAATCTCATTTCCGATCCACTAATCCTTCTTTACTGCATCCCTCACTCCCAAACATTGACGAATTCACACGGAAATTGCGTCGCTATGAAATACTATTTGTTCTATTACATTTCCTTCTAAATCGAGTAACGTTTCTATGGAAACGACAGAATTTTCTTTTGGGATACGACAATCTCATTTCCGATCCACTAATCCTTCTTTACTGCATCCCTCACTATCAACACATTGACGAATTCACATGGAAATTGCGTCGCTATGAAATACGAGTACTATGTGTTCTAAGACATTTCCTTCTAAATCAAATAACGTTTCTATGGAAACGACAGGATTTTCTTTTGGGATACGACAATCACATTTCCGATCCACTAATCCTTCTTTACTGCATCCCTCACTTCCACACATTGACGAATTCACACGGAAATTGCGTCGCTATAAAATACGAGTACTATGTGTTAGAAGACATTTCCTTCTACATAGAGTAACGTTTCTATGGAAACGACAGGATTTTCTTTTGGGATACGACAATCTCATTTCCGATCCACTAATCCTTCTTTACTGCATCCCTCACTCCCAAACATTGACGAATTCACACGGAAATTGCGTCGCTTTGAAATACTATTTGTTCTAAGACATTTCCTTCTAAATCGAGTAACGTTTCTATGGAAACGACAGGATTTTCTTTTGGGATACGACAATCACAATTCCGTTCCACTAATCCTTCTTTACTGCATCCCTCACTCCCAAACATTGACGAATCCACACGGAAATTGCGTCGCAATGAAATACGAGTACTATGTGTTCTAAGACATTTCCTTCTAAATCAAGTAACGTTTCTATGGAAACGACAGGATTTTCTTTTGGGATACGTCAATCACATTTCCGATCCACTAATCCTTCTTTACTGCTTCCCTCACTCCCACACATTGACGAATTCAAGCGGAAATTGCGTCGCTATGAAATACGAGTACTATGTGTTAGAAGACATTTCCTTCTAAATCGAGTAACGTTTCTATGGAAACGACAGGATTTTCTTTTGGGATACGACAATCACATTTCCGATCCACTAATCCTTCTTTACTGCATAACTCACTCCCACACATTGACGAATTCACACGGAAATTGCGTCGCTATGAAATACGAGTACTATGTGTTAGAAGACATTTCCTTCTAAATCGAGTAACGTTTCTATGGAAACGACAGGATTTTCTTTTGGGATACGACAATCACATTTCCGATCCACTAATCCTTCTTTACTGCATCCCTCACTACCACACATTGACGAATTCACACGGAAATTGCGTCGCTATGAAATACGAGTACTATGTGTTAGAAGACATTTCCTTCTAAATCGAGTAACGTTTCTGTGGAAACGACAGGATTTTCTTTTGGGATACGACAATCACATTTCCGATCCACTAATCCTTCTTTACTGCATCCCTCACTCCCAAACATTGACGAATTCACACGGAAATTGCGTCGCTATGAAATACTATTTGTTCTAAGACATTTCCTTGTAAATCGATTAACGTTTCTATGGAAACGACAGGATTTTCTTTTGGGACACGACAATCACATTTCCGATCCACTAATCCTTCTTTACTGCATCCCTCACTCCCAAACATTGACGAATTCACACGGAAATTGCGTCGCTATGAAATACGAGTACTATGTGTTAGAAGACATTTCCTTCTAAATCGAGTAACGTTTCTATGGAAACGACAGGATTTTCTTTTGGGATACGACAATCTCATTTCCGATCCACTAATCCTTCATTACTGCATCCCTCACTCCCACACATTGACGAATTCACACGGAAATTGCGTCGCTGTGAAATACGAGTACTATGTGTTCTAAGACATTTCCTTCTAAATCGAGTAACTATTCTATGGAAACGACAGGATTTTCTTTTGGGATACGACAATCACATTTCCGATCCACTAATCCTTCTTTACTGCATCCCTCACTCCCAAACATTGACGAATTCACACAGAAATTGCGTCGCTATGAAATACTATTTGTTTTAAGACATTTCCTTCTAAATCAAGTAACGTTTCTATGGAAACGACGGGATTTTCTTTTGGGATACGACAATCTCATTTCCGATCCACTAATCCTTCTTTACTGCATCCCTCACTCCCAAACATTGACGAATTCACACGGAAATTGCGTCGCTATGAAATACGAGTACTATGTGTTCTAAGACATTTCCTACTAAATCGAGTAACGTTTCTACGGAAACGAAAGGATTTTCTTTCGGGATACGACAATCACATTTCCGATCCACTAATCCTTCTTTACTGCATCCCTCACTCCCACACATTGACGAATTCACACGGAAATTGCGTCGCTTTGAAATACGAGTACTATGTGTTAGAAGACATTTCCTTCTAAATCGAGTAACGTTTCTATGGAAACGACAGGATTTTCTTTTGGGATACGACAATCTCATTTCCGATCCACTAATCCTCCTTTATTGCATCCCTCACTCCCAAACATTGACGAATTCACACGGCAATTGCGTCGCTATGAAATACGAGTACTATGTGTTAGAAGACATTTCCTTCTAAATCGAGTAACGTTTCTATGGAAACGACAGGATTTTCTTTTGGGATACGACAATCACATTTCCGATCCACTAATCCTTCTTTACTGCATCCCTCACTCCCACACATTGACGAATTCACACGGAAATTGCGTCGCTATGAAATACGAGTACTATGTGTTAGAAAACATTTCCTTCTAAATCGAGTAACGTTTCTATGGAAACGACAGGATTTTCTTTTGGGATACGACAATCACATTTCCGATCCACTAATCCTTCTTTACTGCATCCCTCACTCCCACACATTGACGAATTCACACGGAAATTGCGTCGCTATGAAATACTATTTGTTCTAAGACACTTCCTTCTAAATCGAGTAACGTTTCTATAGAAACGACACGATTTTCTTTTGGGATACGACAATCTCATTTCCGATTCACTAATCCTTCTTTACTGCATCCCCCACTCCCAAACATTGACGAATTCACACGGAAATTGCGTCGCTATGAAATACTATTTGTTCTAAGAGATTTCCATCTAAATCGAGTAACGTTTCTATGGAAACGACAGGATTTTCTTTTGGGATACGACAATCTCATTTCCGATCCACTAATCCTTCTTTACTGCATCCCTCACTCCCACACATTGACGAATTCACACGGAAATTGCGTCGCTATGAAATACTATTTGTTCGAAGACATTTCCTTCTAAATCGAGTAACGTTTCTATGGAAACGACAGGATTTTCTTTTGGGATACGACAATCTCATTTCCGATCCACTAATCCTTCTTTACTGCATCCCTCACTCCCACTCATTAACGAATTCACACGGAAATTGCGTCGCTATGAAATACGAGTACTATGTGTTCTAAGACATTTCCTTCTAAATCGAGTAACTATTCTATGGAAACGACAGGATTTTCTTTTTGGATACGACAATCACATTTCCGATCCACTAATCCATCTTTACTGCATCCCTCACTCCCAAACATTGACGAATTCACTCGGAAATTGCGTCGCTATGAAATACGAGTACTATGTGTTCTAAGACATTTCCTACTAAATCGAGTAACGTTTCTATGGAAACGAAAGGATTTTCTTTTGGGATACGACAATCACATTTCGGATCCACTAATCCTTCTTTACTGCATCCCTCACTCCCACACATTGACGAATTCACGCGGAAATTGCGTCGCTATGAAATACGAGTACTATGTGTTAGAAGACATTTCCTTCTAAATCGAGTAACGTTTCTATGGAAACGACAGGATTTTCTTTTGGGATACGACAATCTCATTTCCGATCCACTAATCCTCCTTTATTGCATCCCTCACTCCCAAAAATTGACGAATTCACACGGAAATTGCGTCGCTATGAAATACGAGTACAATGTGTTAGAAGACATTTCCTTCTAAATCGAGTAACGTTTCTATGGAAACGACAGGATTTTCTTTTGGGATACGACAATCTCATTTCCGATCCACTAATCCTTCTTTACTGCATCCCTCACTCCCACACATTGACGAATTCACACGGAAATTGCGTCGCTATGAAATACTATTTGTTCGAAGACATTTCCTTCTAAATCGAGTAACGTTTCTATGGAAACGACAGGATTTTCTTTTGGGATACGACAATCTCATTTCCGATCCACTAATCCTTCTTTACTGCATCCCTCACTCCCACTCATTAACGAATTCACACGGAAATTGCGTCGCTATGAAATACGAGTACTATGTGTTCTAAGACATTTCCTTCTAAATCGAGTAACTATTCTATGGAAACGACAGGATTTTCTTTTGGGATACGACAATCACATTTCCGATCCACTAATCCATCTTTACTGCATCCCTCACTCCCAAACATTGACGAATTCACTCGGAAATTGCGACGCTATGAAATACGAGTACTATGTGTTCTAAGACATTTCCTACTAAATCGAGTAACGTTTCTATGGAAACGAAAGGATTTTCTTTTGGGATACGACATTCACATTTCCGATCCACTAATCCTTCTTTACTGCATCCCTCACTCCCACACATTGACGAATTCACGCGGAAATTGCGTCGCTATGAAATACGAGTACTATGTGTTAGAAGACATTTCCTTCTAAATCGAGTAACGTTTCTATGGAAACGACAGGATTTTCTTTTGGGATACGACAATCTCATTTCCGATCCACTAATCCTCCTTTATTGCATCCCTCACTCCCAAAAATTGACGAATTCACACGGAAATTGCGTCGCTATGAAATACGAGTACAATGTGTTAGCAGACATTTCCTTCTAAATCGAGTAACGTTTCTATGGAAACGACAGGATTTTCTTTTGGGATACGACAATCACATTTCCGATCCACTAATCCTTCTTTACTGCATCCCTCACTCCCACACATTGACGAATTCACACGGAAATTGCGTCGCTATGAAATACGAGTACTATGTGTTAGAAGACATTTCCTTCTAAATCGTGTAACTTTTCTATGGAAACGACAGGATTTTCTTTTGGGATACGACAATCACATTTCCGATCAACTAATCCTTCTTAACTGCATCCCTCACTCCCAGACATTGACGAATTCACACGGAAATTGCAACGCTATGAAATACGAGTACTATGTGTTAGAAGAAATTTCCTTCTAAATCGAGTAACGTTTCTATGGAAACGACAGGATTTTCTTTTGGGATACGACAATCACATTTCCGATCCACTAATCCTTCTTTACTGCATCCCTCACTTCCACACATTGACGAATTCACACGGAAATTGCGTCGCTATGAAATACGAGTACTATGTGTTAGAAAACATTTCCTTCTAAATCGAGTAACGTTTCTATGGAAACAACAGGATTTTCTTTTGGGATACGACAGTCACATTTCCGATCCACTAATCCTTCTTTACTGCATCCCTCACTCCCACACATTGACGAATTCACACGGAAGTTGCGTCGCTATGAAATACTATTTGTTCTAAGACATTTCCTTCTAAATCGAGTAACGTTTCTATGGAAACGTCAGGATTTTCTTTTGGGATACGACAATCTCATTTCCGATCCACTAATCCTTCTTTACTGCATCCCTCACTCCCACACATTGACGAATTCACACGGAAATTGCGTCGCTATGAAATACTATTTGTTCTATGACATTTCCTTCTAAATCGAGTAACGTTTCTATGGAAACGACAGGATTTTCTTTTGGGATACGACAATCTCATTTCCGATCCACTAATCCTTCTTTACTGCATCCCTCACTCCCACACATTGACGAATTCACACGGAAATTGCGTCGCTATGAAATACTATTTGTTGAAGACATTTCCTTCTAAATCGAGTAAAGTTCCTATGGAAACGACAGGATTTTCTTTTGGTATACGACAATCTCATTTCCGATCCACTAATCCTTCTTTACTGCATCCCTCACTCCCACACATTGACGAATTCACACGGAAATTGCGATGCTATGAAATACTATTTGTTCTAAGACATTTCCTTCTAAATCGAGTAACGTTTCTATGGAAACGACAGGATTTTCTTTTGGGATACGACAATCTCATTTCCGATCCACTAATCCTTCTTTACTGCATCCCTCACTCCCACACACTGACGAATTCACACTAAAATTGCGTCGCTATGAAATACTATTCGTTCAAAGACATTTCCTTCCAAATCGAGTAACGTTTCTATGGAAACGACAGGATTTTCTTTTGGGATACGACAATCTCATTTCCGATCCACTAATCCTTCTTTACTGCATCCTCACTCCCACACATTGACGAATTCACACGGAAATTGCGTCGCTATGAAATACTATTTGTTCTAAGACATTTCATTCTAAATCGAGTAACGTATCTATGGAAACGACAGGATTTTCTTTTGGGATACGACAATCACATTTCCGACCCACTAATCCTTCTTTACTGAATCCCTCACTCCCACACATTGACGAATTCACACGGAAATTGGGTCGCTATGAAATACGAGTACTATGTGTTAGAAGACATTTCCTTCTAAATCGAGTAACGTTTCTATGGAAACGACAGGATTTTCTTTTCGGATACGACAATCACATTTCCGATCCCCTAATCCTTCTTTACTGCATCCCTCACTCCCAAACATTGACGACTTCACACGGGAATTGCGTCGCTATGGAATACTAATTGTTCTAAGACATTTCCTTCTAAATCGACTAACGTTTCAATGGAAACGACAGGATTTTCTTTTGGGATACGACAATCACATTTCCGATCCACTAATCCTTCTTTACTGCATCCCTCACTCCCAAACATTGACGTATTCACACGGAAATTGCGTCGCTATGAAATACTATCTGTTCTAAGACATTTCCTTGTAAATCGAGTAACGTTTCTATGGAAACGACAGGATTTTCTTTTGGGATACGACAATCACATTTCCGATCCACTAATCCTTCTTTACTGCATCCCTCACTCCCAAACATTGACGAATTCACACGGAAATTGCGTCGCTATGAAATACGAGTACTATCTGTTCTAAGACATTTCCTTCTAAATCGAGAAACGTTTCTATGGAAACGACAGGATTTTCTTATGGGATACGACAATCACATTTCCGATCCACTAATCCATCTTTACTGCATCCCTCACTCCCACACATTGACGAATTCACACGGAAATTGCGTCGCTATGAAATACGAGTACTATGTGTTCTAAGACATTTCCTACTAAATCGAGTAACGTTTCTATGGAAACGACAGGATTTTCTTTTGGGATACGACAATCACATTTCCGACCCACTAATCCTTCTTTACTGAATCCCTCACTCCCACACATTGACGAATTCACACGGAAATTGGGTCGCTATGAAATACGAGTACTATGTGTTAGAAGACATTTCCTTCTAAATCGAGTAACGTTTCTATGGAAACGACAGGATTTTCTTTTCGGATACGACAATCACATTTCCGATCCCCTAATCCTTCTTTACTGCATCCCTCACTCCCAAACATTGACGACTTCACACGGGAATTGCGTCGCTATGAAATACTAATTGTTCTAAGACATTTCCTTCTAAATCGACTAACGTTTCAATGGAAACGACAGGATTTTCTTTTGGGATACGACAATCACATTTCCGATCCACTAATCCTTCTTTACTGCATCCCTCACTCCCAAACATTGACGTATTCACACGGAAATTGCGTCGCTATGAAATACTATTTGTTCTAAGACATTTCCTTGTAAATCGAGTAACGTTTCTATGGAAACGACAGGATTTTCTTTTGGGATACGACAATCACATTTACGATCCACTAATCCTTCTTTACTGCATCCCTCACTCCCAAACATTGACGAATTCACACGGAAATTGCGTCGCTATGAAATAGGAGTACTATCTGTTCTAAGACATTTCCTTCTAAATCGAGTAACGTTTCTATGGAAACGACAGGATTTTCTTATGGGATACGACAATCACATTTCCGATCCACTAATCCATCTTTACTGCATCCCTCACTCCCACACATTGACGAATTCACACGGAAATTGCGTCGCTATGAAATACGAGTACTATGTGTTCTAAGACATTTCCTACTAAATCGAGTAACGTTTCTACGGAAACGAAAGGATTTTCTTTTGGGATACGACAATCACATTTCCGATCCACTAATCCTTCTTTACTGCAACCCTCACTCCCACACATTGACGAATTCACACGGAAATTGCGTCGCTTTGAAATACGAGTACTATGTGTTAGAAGACATTTCCTTCTAAATCGAGTAACGTTTCTATGGAAACGACAGGATTTTCTTTTGGGATACGACAATCTCATTTCCGATCCACTAATCCTCCTTTATTGCATCCCTCACTCCCAAACATTGACGAATTCACACGGAAATTGCGTCGCTATGAAATACGAGTACTATGTGTTAGAAGACATTTCCTTCTAAATCGAGTAACGTTTCTATGGAAACGACAGGATTTTCTTTTGGGATACGACAATCACATTTCCGATCCACTAATCCTTCTTTACTGCATCCCTCACTCCCAAACATTGACGAATTCACACAGAAATTGCGTCGCTATGAAATACTATTTGTTTTAAGACATTTCCTTCTAAATCAAGTAGCGTTTCTATGGAAACGACGGGAATTTCTTTTGGGATACGACAATCTCATTTCCGATCCACTAATCCTTCTTTACTGCATCCCTCACTCCCAAACATTGACGAATTCACACGGAAATTGCGTCGCTATGAAATACGAGTACTATGTGTTCTAAGACATTTCCTACTAAATCGAGTAACGTTTCTACGGAAACGAAATTATTTTCTTTTGGGATACGACAATCACATTTCCGATCCACTAATCCTTCTTTATTGCATCCCTCACTCCCACACATTGACGAATTCACACGGAAATTGCGTCGCTTTGAAATACGAGTACTGTGTGTTAGAAGACATTTCCTTCTAAATCGAGTAACGTTTCTATGGAAACGACAGGATTTTCTTTTGGGATACGACAATCTCATTTCCGATCCACTAATCCTCCTTTATTGCATCCCTCACTCCCAAACATTGACGAATTCACACGGAAATTGCGTCGCTATGAAATACGAGTACTGTGTGTTAGAAGACATTTCCTTCTAAATCGAGCAACGTTTCTATGGAAACGACACGATTTTCTTTTGGGATACGACAATCACATTTCCGATCCACTAATCCTTCTTTACTGCATCCCTCACTCCCACACATTGACGAATTCACACGGAAATTGCGTCGCTATGAAATACGAGTACTATGTGTTAGAAGACATTTCCTTCTAAATCTAGTAACGTTTCTATGGAAACGACAGGATTTTCTTTTGGGATACGACAATCACATTTCCGATCCACTAATCCTTCTTTACTGCATCCCTCACTTCCAGACATTGACGAATTCACACGGAAATTGCGTCGCTACGAAATACGAGTACTATGTGTTAGAAGACATTTCCTTCTAAATCGAGTAAGGTTTCTATGGAAACGACAGGATTTTCTTTTGGGATACAACAATCACATTTCCGATCCACTAATCCTTCTTTACTGCATCCCTCACTCCCACACATTGACGAATTCACACGGAAATTGCGTCGCTATGAAATACGAGTACTATGTGTTAGAAAACATCTCCTTCTAAATCGAGTAACGTTTCTATGGAAACGACAGGATTTTCTTTTGGGATACGACAATCACATTTCCGATCCACTAATCCTTCTTTACTGCATCCCTCACTCCCACACATTGACGAATTCACACGGAAATTGCGTCGCTATGAAATACTATTTGTTCTAAGACACTTCCTTCTAAATCGAGTAACGTTTCTATAGAAACGACACGATTTTCTTTTGGGATACGACAATCTCATTTCCGATTCACTAATCCTTCTTTACTGCATCCCCCACTCCCAAACATTGACGAATTCACACGGAAATTGCGTCGCTATGAAATACTATTTGTTCTAAGAGATTTCCTTCTAAATCGAGTAACGTTTCTATGGAAACGACAGGATTTTCTTTTGGGATACGACAATCTCATTTCCGATCCACTAATCCTTCTTTACTGCATCCCTCACTCCCACACATTGACGAATTCACACGGAAATTGCGTCGCTATGAAATACTATTTGTTCGAAGACATTTCCTTCTAAATCGAGTAACGTTTCTATGGAAACGACAGGATTTTCTTTTGGGATACGACAATCTCATTTCTGATCCACTAATCCTTCTTTACTGCATCCCTCACTCCCACTCATTAACGAATTCACACGGAAATTGCGTCGCTATGAAATACGAGTACTATGTGTTCTAAGACATTTCCTTCTAAATCGAGTAACTATTCTATGGAAACGACAGGATTTTCTCTTGGGATACGACAATCACATTTCCGATCCACTAATCCATCTTTACTGCATCCCTCACTCCCAAACATTGACGAATTCACTCGGAAATTGCGTCGCTATGAAATACGAGTACTATGTGTTCTAAGACATTTCCTACTAAATCGAGTAACGTTTCTATGGAAACGAAAGGATTTTCTTTTGGGATACGACAATCACATTTCCGATCCACTAATCCTTCTTTACTGCATCCCTCACTCCCAGACATTGACGAATTCACACGGAAATTGCATCGCTATGAAATACGAGTACTATGTGTTAGAAGAAATTTCCTTCTTAATCGAGTAACGTTTCTATGGAAACGACAGGATTTTCTTTTGGGATACGACAATCACATTTCCGATCCACTAATCCTTCTTTACTGCATCCCTCACTTCCACACATTGACGAATTCACACGGAAATTGCGTCGCTATGAAATACGAGTACTATGTGTTAGAAAACATTTCCTTCTAAATCGAGTAACGTTTCTATGGAAACAACAGGATTTTCTTTTGGGATACGACAGTCACATTTCCGATCCACTAATCCTTCTTTACTGCATCCCTCACTCCCACACATTGACGAATTCACACGGAAATTGCGTCGCTATGAAATACTATTTGTTCTAAGACACTTCCTTCTAAATCGAGTAACGTTTCTATAGAAACGACAGGATTTTCTTTTGGGATAAGACAATCTCATTTCCGATTCACTAATCCTTCTTTACTGCATCCCCCATTCCCAAACATTGACGAATTCACACGGAAATTGCGTCGCTATGAAATACTATTTGTTCTAAGACATTTCCTTCTAAATCGAGTAACGTTTCTATGGAAACGACAGGATTTTCTTTTGGGATACGACAATCTCATTTCCGATCCACTAATCCTTCTTTACGGCATCCCTCACTCCCACACATTGACGAATTCACACGGAAATTGCGTCGCTATGAAATACTATTTGTTCTATGACATTTCCTTCTAAATCGAGTAACGTTTCTATGGAAACGACAGGTTTTTCTTTTGGGATACGACAATCTCATTTCCGATCCACTAATCCTTCTTTACTGCATCCCTCACTCCCACACATTGACGAATTCACTCGGAAATTGCGTCGCTATGAAATACTATTTGTTGAAGACATTTCCTTCTAAATCGAGTAAAGTTCCTATGGAAACGACAGGATTTTCTTTTGGTATACGACAATCTCATTTCCGATCCACTAATCCTTCTTTACTGCATCCCTCACTCCCACACATTGACGAATTCACACGGAAATTGCGATGCTATGAAATACTATTTGTTCTAAGACATTTCCTTCTAAATCGAGTAACGTTTCTATGGAAACGACAGGATTTTCTTTTGGGATACGACAATCTCATTTCCGATCCACTAATCCTTCTTTACTGCATCCCTCACTCCCACACACTGACGAATTCACACTAAAATTGCGTCGCTATGAAATACTATTCGTTCAAAGACATTTCCTTCAAAATCGAGTAACGTTTCTATGGAAACGACAGGATTTTCTTTTGGGATACGACAATCTCATTTCCGATCCACTAATCCTTCTTTACTGCATCCTCACTCCCACACATTGACGAATTCACACGGAAATTGCGTCGCTATGAAATACTATTTGTTCTAAGACATTTCATTCTAAATCGAGTAACGTTTCTATGGAAACGACAGGATTTTCTTTTGGGATACGACAATCACATTTCCGACCCAATAATCCTTCTTTACTGAATCCCTCACTCCCACACATTGACGAATTCACACGGGAATTGGGTCGCTATGAAATACGAGTACTATGTGTTAGAAGACATTTCCTTCTAAATCGAGTAACGTTTCTATGGAAACGACAGGATTTTCTTTTCGGATACGACAATCACATTTCCGATCCCCTAATCCTTCTTTACTGCATCCCTCACTCCCAAACATTGACGAATTCACACGGGAATTGCGTCGCTATGAAATACTAATTGTTCTAAGACATTTCCTTCTAAATCGACTAACGTTTCTATGGAAACGACAGGATTTTCTTTTGGGATACGACAATCACATTTCCGATCCACTAATCCTTCTTTACTGCATCCCTCACTCCCAAACATTGACGTATTCACACGGAAATTGCGTCGCTATGAAATACAATTTGTTCTAAGACATTTCCTTGTAAATCGAGTAACGTTTCTATGGAAACGACAGGATTTTCTTTTGGGATACGACAATCACATGTCCGATCCACTAATCCTTCTTTACTGCATCCCTCACTCCCAAACATTGACGAATTCACACGGAAATTGCGTCGCTATGAAATACGAGTACTATCTGTTCTAAGACATTTCCTTCTAAATCGAGTAACGTTTCTATGGAAACGACAGGATTTTCTTATGGGATACGACAATCACATTTCCGATCCACTAATCCATCTTTACTGCATCCCTCACTCCCACACATTGACGAATTCACACGGAAATTGCGTCGCTATGAAATACGAGTACTATGTGTTCTAAGACATTTCCTACTAAATCGAGTAACGTTTCTATGGAAACGAAAGGATTTTCTTTTGGGATACGACAATCACATTTCCGATCCACTAATCCTTCTTTACTGCATCCCTCACTCCCACACATTGACGAATTCACACGGAAATTGCGTCGCTTTGAAATACGAGTACTATGTGTTAGAAGACATTTCCTTCTAAATCGAGTAACGTTTCTATGGAAACGACAGGATTTTCTTTTGGGATACGACAATCTCATTTCCGATCCACTAATCCTTCTTTACTGCATCCCTCACTCCCACACATTGACGAATTCACACGGAAATTGCGTCGCTATGAAATACGAGTACTATGTGTTAGAAGACATTTCCTTCTAAATCCAGTAACGTTTCTATGGAAACGACAGGATTTTCTTTTGGGATACGACAATCACATTTCCGATCCACTAATCCTTCTTTACTGCATCCCTCACTCCCAGACATTGACGAATTCACACGGAAATTGCGTCGCTACGAAATACGAGTACTATGTGTTAGAAGACATTTCCTTCTAAATCGAGTAAGGTTTCTATGGAAACGACAGGATTTTCTTTTGGGATACAACAATCACATTTCCGATCCACTAATCCTTCTTTACTGCATCCCTCACTCCCACACATTGACGAATTCACACGGAAATTGCGTCGCTATGAAATACGAGTACTATGTGTTAGAAAACATTTCCTTCTAAATCGAGTAACGTTTCTATGGAAACGACAGGATTTTCTTTTGGGATACGACAATCACATTTCCGATCCACTAATCCTTCTTTACTGCATCCCTCACTCCCACACATTGACGAATTCACACGGAAATTGCGTCGCTATGAAATACTATTTGTTTTAAGACACTTCCTTCTAAATCGAGTAACGTTTCTATAGAAACGACACGATTTTCTTTTGGGATACGACAATCTCATTTCCGATTCACTAATCCTTCTTTACTGCATCCCCCACTCCCAAACATTGACGAATTCACACGGAAATTGCGTCGCTATGAAATACTATTTGTTCTAAGAGATTTCCTTCTAAATCGAGTAACGTTTCTATGGAAACGACAGGATTTTCTTTTGGGATACGACAATCTCATTTCCGATCCACTAATCCTTCTTTACTGCATCCCTCACTCCCACACATTGAAGAATTCACACGGAAATTGCGTCGCTATGAATTACTATTTGTTCGAAGACATTTCCTTCTAAATCGAGTAACGTTTCTATGGAAACGACAGGATTTTCTTTTGGGATACGACAATCTCATTTCCGATCCACTAATCCTTCTTTACTGCATCCCTCACTCCCACTCATTAACGAATTCACACGGAAATTGCGTCGCTATGAAATACGAGTACTATGTGTTCTAAGACATTTCCTACTAAATCGAGTAACGTGTCTATGGAAACGAAAGGATTTTCTTTTGGGATACGACAATCACATTTCCGATCCACTAATCCTTCTTTACTGCATCCCTCACTCCCACACATTGACGAATTCACACGGAAATTGCGTCGCTATGAAATACGAGTACTATGTGTTAGAAGACATTTCCTTCTAAATCGAGTAACGTTTCTATGGAAACGACAGGATTTTCTTTTAAGATACGACAATCTCAATTCCGATCCACTAATCCTCCTTTATTGCATCCCTCACTCCCAAACATTGACGAATTCACACGGAAATTGCGTCGCTATGAAATACGAGTACAATGTGTTAGAAGACATTTCCTTCTAAATCGAGTAACGTTTCTATGGAAACGACAGGATTTTCTTTTGGGATACGACAATCACATTTCCGATCCACTAATCCTTCTTTACTGCATCCCTCACTCCCACACATTGACGAATTCACACGGAAATTGCATCGCTATGAAATACGAGTACTATGTGTTAGAAGACATTTCCTTCTAAATCGTGTAACTTTTCTATGGAAACGACAGGATTTTCTTTTGGGATACGACAATCACATTTCCGATCAACTAATCCTTCTTAACTGCATCCCTCACTCCCAGACATTGACGAATTCACACGGAAATTGCATCGCTATGAAATACGAGTACTATGTGTTAGAAGAAATTTCCTTCTAAATCGAGTAACGTTTCTATGGAAACGACAGGATTTTCTTTTGGGATACGACAATCACATTTCCGATCCACTAATCCTTCTTTACTGCATCCCTCACTTCCACACATTGACGAATTCACACGGAAATTGCGTCGCTATGAAATACGAGTACTATGTGTTAGAAAACATTTCCTTCTAAATCGAGTAACGTTTCTATGGAAACAACAGGATTTTCTTTTGGGATACGACAGTCACATTTCCGATCCACTAATCCTTCTTTACTGCATCCCTCACTCCCACACATTGACGAATTCACACGGAAATTGCGTCGCTATGAAATACTATTTGTTCTAAGACACTTCCTTCTAAATCGAGTAACGTTTCTATAGAAAGGACAGGATTTTCTTTTGGGATAAGACAATCTCATTTCCGATTCACTAATCCTTCTTTACTGCATCCCCCACTCCCAAACATTGACGAATTCACACGGAAATTGCGTCGCTATAAAATACTATTTGTTCTAAGACATTTCCTTCTAAATCGAGTAACGTTTCTATGGAAACGACAGGATTTTCTTTTGGGATACGACAATCTCATTTCCGATCCACTAATCCTTCTTTACTGCATCCCTCACTCCCACACATTGACGAATTCACACGGAAATTGCGTCGCTATGAAATACTATGTGTTCTATGACATTTCCTTCTAAATCGAGTAACGTTTCTATGGAAACGACAGGATTTTCTTTTGGGATACGACAATCTCATTTCCGATCCACTAATCCTTCTTTACTGCATCCCTCACTCCCACACATTGACGAATTCACACGGAAATTGCGTCGCTATGAAATACTATTTGTTGAAGACATTTCCTTCTAAATCGAGTAAAGTTCCTATGGAAACGACAGGATTTTCTTTTGGTATACGACAATCTCATTTCCGATCCACTAATCCTTCTTTACTGCATCCCTCACTCCCACACATTGACGAATTCACACGGAAATTGCGATGCTATGAAATACTATTTGTTCTAAGACATTTCCTTCTAAATCGAGTAACGTTTCTATGGAAACGACAGGATTTTCCTTTGGGATACGACAATATCATTTCCGATCCACTAATCCTTCTTTACTGCATCCCTCACTCCCACACACTGACGAATTCACACTAAAATTGCGTCGCTATGAAATACTATTCGTTCAAAGACATTTCCTTCCAAATCGAGTAACGTTTCTATGGAAACGACAGGATTTTCTTTTGGGATACGACAATCTCATTTCCGATCCACTAATCCTTCTTTACTGCATCCTCACTCCCACACATTGACGAATTCACACGGAAATTGCGTCGCTATGAAATACTATTTGTTCTAAGACATTTCCTTCTAAATTGAGTAACGTTTCTATGGAAACGACAGGATTTTCTTTTGGGATACGACAATCACATTTCCGACCCACTAATCCTTCTTTACTGAATCCCTCACTCCCACACATTGACGAATTCACACGGAAATTGGGTCGCTATGAAATACGAGTACTATGTGTTAGAAGACATTTCCTTCTAAATCGAGTAACGTTTCTATGGAAACGACAGGATTTTCTTTTTGGATACGACAATCACATTTCCGATCCCCTAATCCTTCTTTACTGCATCCCTCACTCCCAAACATTGACGAATTCACACGGGAATTGCGTCGCTATGAAATACTAATTGTTCTAAGACATTTCCTTCTAAATCGACTAACGTTTCTATGGAAACGACAGGATTTTCTTTTGGGATACGACAATCACATTTCCGATCCACTAATCTTTCTTTACTGCATCCCTCACTCCCAAACATTGACGTATTCACACGGAAATTGCGTCGCTATGAAATACTATTTGTTCTAAGACATTTCCTTGTAAATCGAGTAACGTTTCTATGGAAACGACAGGATTTTCTTTTGGGATACGACAATCACATTTCCGATCCACTAATCCTTCTTTACTGCATCCCTCACTCCCAAACATTGACGAATTCACACGGAAATTGCGTCGCTATGAAATACGAGTACTATCTGTTCTAAGACATTTCCTTCTAAATCGAGTAACGTTTCTATGGAAACGACAGGATTTTCTTTTGGGATACGACAATCACATTTCCGATCCACTAATCCATCTTTACTGCATCCCTCACTCCCACACATTGACGAATTCACACGGAAATTGCGTCGCTATGAAATACGAGTACTATGTGTTAGAAGACATTTCCTTCTAAATCGAGTAACGTTTCTATGGAAACGACAGGATTTTCTTTTCGGATACGACAATCACATTTCCGATCCACTAATCCTTCTTTACTGCATCCCTCACTCCCACACATTGACGAATTCTCACGGAAATTGCGTCGCTATGAAATACGAGTACTATGTGTTAGAAGAGAATTACTTCTAAATTGAGTAACGTTTCTATGGAAACGACAGCATTTTCTTTTGTGATACGACAATCACATTTCTGATCCACTAATCCTTCTTTACTGCATCCCTCACTCCCACACATTGACGAATTCACACGAAAATTGCGTCGCTATGAAATACGAGTACTATGTGTTAGAAGACATTTCCTTCTAAATCGAGTAACGTTTCTATGGAAACGACAGGATTTTCTTTTGGGATACGACAATCACATTTCCGATCCACTAATCCTTCTTTACTGCATCCCTCACTCCCACACATTGACGAATTCACACGTAAATTGCGTCGCTATGAAATACGAGTACTATGTGTTAGGAGACATTTCCATCTAAATCGAGTAACTTTTCTATGGAAATGACAGGATTTTCTTTTGGGATACGACAATCACATTTCCGATCCACCAATCCTTCCTTACTGCATCCCTCACTCCCACACATTGACGAATTCACACGGAAATTGCGTCGCTATGAAATACGAGTACTATGTGTCAGAAGACATTTCCTTCTAAATCGAGTAACGTTTCTATGGATACGACAGGATTTTCTTTTGGGATACGACAATCACATTTCCGATCCACTAATCCTTCTTTACTGCATCCCTCACTCCCACACATTGACGAATTCACACGGAAATTGCGTCGCTATGAAATACCAGTACTATGTGTTAGAAGACATTTCCTTCTAAATCTAGTAACGTTTCTATGGAAACGACAGGATTTTCTTTTGGGATTCGACAATCACATTTCCGATCCGCTAATCTTTCTTTACTGCATCCCTCACTCCCACACATTGACGAATTCACACGGAAATTGCGTCGCTATGAAATACGAGTAGTATGTGTTAGAAGACATTTCCTTCTAAATCGAGTAACGTTTCTATGGAAACGACAGGATTTTCTTTTGGGATACGACAATCACATTTCCGATCCACTAATCCTTCTTTACTGCATCCCTCACTCCCACACATTGACGAATTCACACGGATATTGCGTCGCTATGAAATACGAGTACTATGTGTTGGAAGACATTTCCTTCTAAATCGAGTAACGTTTCTATGGAAACGACAGGATTTTCTTTTGGGATACGACAATCACATTTCTGATCCACTAATCTCTCTTTACTGCATCCCTCACTCCCACACACTGACGAACTCACACGGAAATTGCGTCGCTATGAAATACGAGTACTATGTGTTAGAAGACATTTCCTTCTAAATCGAGTAACTTTTCTATGGAAACGACAGGATTTTCTTTTGGGATACGACAATCACATTTCCGATCCACTAATCCTTCTTTACTGCATCCCTCACTCCCACACATTGACGAATTCACACGGAAATTGCGTCGCTATGAAATACGAGTACTATGTGTTAGGAGACATTTCCTTCTACATCGAGTAACGTTTCTATGGAAACGACAGGATTTTCTTTTGGGATACGACAATCACATTTCCGATCCACCAATCCTTCCTTACTGCATCCCTCACTCCCACACATTGACGAATTCACACGGAAATTGCGTCGCTATGAAATACGAGTACTATGTGTTAGAAGACATTTCCTTCTAAATCGAGTAACGTTTCTATGGATACGACAGGATTTTCTTTTGGGATACGACAATCACATTTCCGATCCACTAATCCTTCTTTACTGCATCCCTCACTCCCACACATTGACGAATTCACACGGAAATTGCGTCGCTATGAAATACGAGTACTATGTGTTAGATGACATTTCCTTCTAAATCGAGTAACGTTTCTATGGAAACGACAGGATTTTCTTTTGGGATACGACAATCACATTTCCGATCCACTAATCCTTCTTTACTGCATCCCTCACTCCCACACATTGACGAATTCACACGGAAAATGCGTCGCTATGAAATACGAGTACTATGTGTTAGAAGACATTTCCTTCTAAATCGAGTAACGTTTCTATGGAAACGACAGGATTTTCTTTTGGGATACGACAATCACATTTCCGATCCACTAATCCTTCTTTACTGCATCCCTCACTCCAACACATTGACGAATTCACACGGAAATTGCGTCGCTATGAAATACGAGTACTATGTGTTAGAAGACATTTCTTTCTAAATCGAGTAACGTTTCTATAGAAACGACAGGATTTTCTTTTGGGATACGACAATCACATTTCCGATCCACTAATCCTTCTTTACTGCATCCCTCACTACCACACATTGACGAATTCACACGGAAATTGCGTCGCTATGAAATAGGAGTATTATGTGTTAGAAGACATTTCCTTCTAATTCGAGTAACGTTTCTGTGGAAACGACAGGATTTTCTTTTGGGATACGACAATCTGATTTCCGATCCACTAATCCTTCTTTACTGCATCCCTCACTCCCACACATTGACGAATTCACACGGAAATTGCGTCGCTATGAAATACGAGTACTATGTGTTAGAAGACATTTCCTTCTAAATCGAGTAACGTTTCTATGGAAACGACAGGATTTTCTTTTGGGATACGACAATCTCATTTCCGATCCACTAATCCTTCTTTACTGCATCCCTCACTCCCACACATTGACGAATTCACACGGAAATTGCGTCGCTATCAAATACGAGTACTATGTGTTAGAAGACATTTCCTTCTAAATCGAGTAACGCTTCTATGGAAACAACAGGTTTTTCTTTTGGGATACGACAATCTCATTTCCTAACCACTAATCCTTCTTTACTGCATCCCTCACTCCCACACATTGACGAATTCACACGGAAATTGCGTCGCTATGAAATACGAGTACAATGTGTTAGAAGACATTTCCTTCTAAATCGAGTAACGTTTCTATGGAAACGACAGGATTTTCTTTTGGGATACGACAATCACATTTCCGATCCACTAATCCTTCTTTACTGCATCCCTCACTCCCACACATTGACGAATTCACACGGAAATTGCGTCGCTATGAAATACGAGTACTATGTGTTAGAAGACATTTCCTTCTAAATCGTGTAACTTTTCTATGGAAACGACAGGATTTTCTTTTGGGATACGACAATCACATTTCCGATCAACTAATCCTTCTTAACTGCATCCCTCACTCCCAGACATTGACGAATTCACACGGAAATTGCATCGCTATGAAATACGAGTACTATGTGTTAGAAGAAATTTCCTTCTAAATCGAGTAACGTTTCTATGGAAACGACAGGATTTTCTTTTGGGATACGACAATCACATTTCCGATCCACTAATCCTTCTTTACTGCATCCCTCACTTCCACACATTGACGAATTCACACGGAAATTGCGTCGCTATGATATACGAGTACTATGTGTTAGAAAACATTTCCTTCTAAATCGAGTAACGTTTCTATGGAAACAACAGGATTTTCTTTTGGGATACGACAGTCACATTTCCGATCCACTAATACTTCTTTACTGCATCCCTCACTCCCACACATTGACGAATTCACACGGAAATTGCGTCGCTATGAAATACTATTTGTTCTAAGACACTTCCTTCTAAATCGAGTAACGTTTCTATAGAAAGGACAGGATTTTCTTTTGGGATAAGACAATCTCATTTCCGATTCACTAATCCTTCTTTACTGCATCCCCCACTCCCAAACATTGACGAATTCACACGGAAATTGCGTCGCTATAAAATACTATTTGTTCTAAGACATTTCCTTCCAAATCGAGTAACGTTTCTATGGAAACGACAGGATTTTCTTTTGGGATACGACAATCTCATTTCCGATCCACTAATCCTTCTTTACTGCATCCCTCACTCCCACACATTGACGAATTCACACGGAAATTGCGTCGCTATGAAATACTATGTGTTCTATGACATTTCCTTCTAAATCGAGTAACGTTTCTATGGAAACGACAGGATTTTCTTTTGGGATACGACAATCTCATTTCCGATCCACTAATCCTTCTTTACTGCATCCCTCACTCCCACACATTGACGAATTCACACGGAAATTGCGTCGCTATGAAATACTATTTGTTGAAGACATTTCCTTCTAAATCGAGTAAAGTTCCTATGGAAACGACAGGATTTTCTTTTGGTATACGACAATCTCATTTCCGATCCACTAATCCTTCTTTACTGCATCCCTCACTCCCACACATTGACGAATTCACACGGAAATTGCGATGCTATGAAATACTATTTGTTCTAAGACATTTCCTTCTAAATCGAGTAACGTTTCTATGGAAACGACAGGATTTTCTTTTGGGATACGACAATATCATTTCCGATCCACTAATCCTTCTTTACTGCATCCCTCACTCCCACACACTGACGAATTCACACTAAAATTGCGTCGCTATGAAATACTATTCGTTCAAAGACATTTCCTTCCAAATCGAGTAACGTTTCTATGGAAACGACAGGATTTTCTTTTGGGATACGACAATCTCATTTCCGATCCACTAATCCTTCTTTACTGCATCCTCACTCCCACACATTGACGAATTCACACGGAAATTGCGTCGCTATGAAATACTATTTGTTCTAAGACATTTCCTTCTAAATTGAGTAACGTTTCTATGGAAACGACAGGATTTTCTTTTGGGATACGACAATCACATTTCCGACCCACTAATCCTTCTTTACTGAATCCCTCACTCCCACACATTGACGAATTCACACGGAAATTGGGTCGCTATGAAATACGAGTACTATGTGTTAGAAGACATTTCCTTCTAAATCGAGTAACGTTTCTATGGAAACGACAGGATTTTCTTTTTGGATACGACAATCACATATCCGATCCCCTAATCCTTCTTTACTGCATCCCTCACTCCCAAACATTGACGAATTCACACCGGAATTGCGTCGCTATGAAATACTAATTGTTCTAAGACATTTCCTTCTAAATCGACTAACGTTTCTATGGAAACGACAGGATTTTCTTTTGGGATACGACAATCACATTTCCGATCCACTAATCTTTCTTTACTGCATCCCTCACTCCCAAACATTGACGTATTCACACGGAAATTGCGTCGCTATGAAATACTATTTGTTCTAAGACATTTCCTTGTAAATCGAGTAACGTTTCTATGGAAACGACAGGATTTTCTTTTGGGATACGACAATCACATTTCCGATCCACTAATCCTTCTTTACTGCATCCCTCACTCCCAAACATTGACGAATTCACACGGAAATTGCGTCGCTATGAAATACGAGTACTATCTGTTCTAAGACATTTCCTTCTAAATCGAGTAACGTTTCTATGGAAACGACAGGATTTTCTTTTGGGATACGACAATCACATTTCCGATCCACTAATCCATCTTTACTGCATCCCTCACTCCCACACATTGACGAATTCACACGGAAATTGCGTCGCTATGAAATACGAGTACTATGTGTTAGAAGACATTTCCTTCTAAATCGGGTAACGTTTCTATGGAAACGACAGGATTTTCTTTTCGGATACGACAATCACATTTCCGATCCACTAATCCTTCTTTACTGCATCCCTCACTCCCACACATTGACGAATTCTCACGGAAATTGCGTCGCTATGAAATACGAGTACTACGTGTTAGAAGACAATTACTTCTAAATCGAGTAACGTTTCTATGGAAACGACAGCATTTTCTTTTGTGATACGACAATCACATTTCTGATCCACTAATCCTTTTTTACTGCATCCCTCACTCCCACACATTGACGAATTCACACGAAAATTGCGTCGCTATGAAATACGAGTACTATGTGTTAGAAGACATTTCCTTCTAAATCGAGTAACGTTTCTATGGAAACGACAGGATTTTCTTTTGGGATACGACAATCACATTTCCGATCCACTAATCCTTCTTTACTGCATCCCTCACTCCCACACATTGACGAATTCACACGTAAATTGCGTCGCTATGAAATACGAGTACTATGTGTTAGGAGACATTTCCATCTAAATCGAGTAACTTTTCTATGGAAATGACAGGATTTTCTTTTGGGATACGACAATCACATTTCCGATCCACCAATCCTTCCTTACTGCATCCCTCACTCCCACACATTGACGAATTCACACGGAAATTGCGTCGCTATGAAATACGAGTACTATGTGTCAGAAGACATTTCCTTCTAAATCGAGTAACGTTTCTATGGATACGACAGGATTTTCTTTTGGGATACGACAATCACATTTCCGATCCACTAATCCTTCTTTACTGCATCCCTCACTCCCACACATTGACGAATTCACACGGAAATTGCGTCGCTATGAAATACCAGTACTATGTGTTAGAAGACATTTCCTTCTAAATCTAGTAACGTTTCTATGGAAACGACAGGATTTTCTTTTGGGATTCGACAATCACATTTCCGATCCGCTAATCTTTCTTTACTGCATCCCTCACTCCCACACATTGACGAATTCACACGGAAATTGCGTCGCTATGAAATACGAGTAGTATGTGTTAGAAGACATTTCCTTCTAAATCGAGTAACGTTTCTATGGAAACGACAGGATTTTCTTTTGGGATACGACAATCACATTTCCGATCCACTAATCCTTCTTTACTGCATCCCTCACTCCCACACATTGACGAATTCACACGGATATTGCGTCGCTATGAAATACGAGTACTATGTGTTGGAAGACATTTCCTTCTAAATCGAGTAACGTTTCTATGGAAACGACAGGATTTTCTTTTGGGATACGACAATCACATTTCTGATCCACTAATCTTTCTTTACTGCATCCCTCACTCCCACACACTGACGAACTCACACGGAAATTGCGTCGCTATGAAATACGAGTACTATGTGTTAGAAGACATTTCCTTCTAAATCGAGTAACTTTTCTATGGAAACGACAGGATTTTCTTTTGGGATACGACAATCACATTTCCGATCCACTAATCCTTCTTTACTGCATCCCTCACTCCCACACATTGACGAATTCACACGGAAATTGCGTCGCTATGAAATACGAGTACTATGTGTTAGGAGACATTTCCTTCTACATCGAGTAACGTTTCTATGGAAACGACAGGATTTTCTTTTGGGATACGACAATCACATTTCCGATCCACCAATCCTTCCTTACTGCATCCCTCACTCCCACACATTGACGAATTCACACGGAAATTGCGTCGCTATGAAATACGAGTACTATGTGTTAGAAGACATTTCCTTCTAAATCGAGTAACGTTTCTATGGATACGACAGGATTTTCTTTTGGGATACGACAATCACATTTCCGATCCACTAATCCTTCTTTACTGCATCCCTCACTCCCACACATTGACGAATTCACACGGAAATTGCGTCGCTATGAAATACGAGTACTATGTGTTAGAAGACATTTCCTTCTAAATCGAGTAACGTTTCTATGGAAACGACAGGATTTTCTTTTGGGATACGACAATCACATTTCCGATCCACTAATCCTTCTTTACTGCATCCCTCACTCCCACACATTGACGAATTCACACGGAAAATGCGTCGCTATGAAATACGAGTACTATGTGTTAGAAGACATTTCCTTCTAAATCGAGTAACGTTTCTATGGAAACGACAGGATTTTCTTTTGGGATACGACAATCACATTTCCGATCCACTAATCCTTCTTTACTGCATCCCTCACTCCAACACATTGACGAATTCACACGGAAATTGCGTCGCTATGAAATACGAGTACTATGTGTTAGAAGACATTTCTTTCTAAATCGAGTAACGTTTCTATAGAAACGACAGGATTTTCTTTTGGGATACGACAATCACATTTCCGATCCACTAATCCTTCTTTACTGCATCCCTCACTACCACACATTGACGAATTCACACGGAAATTGCGTCGCTATGAAATAGGAGTATTATGTGTTAGATGACATTTCCTTCTAATTCGAGTAACGTTTCTGTGGAAACGACAGGATTTTCTTTTGGGATACGACAATCTGATTTCCGATCCACTAATCCTTCTTTACTGCATCCCTCACTCCCACACATTGACGAATTCACACGGAAATTGCGTCGCTATGAAATACGAGTACTATGTGTTAGAAGACATTTCCTTCTAAATCGAGTAACGTTTCTATGGAAACGACAGGATTTTCTTTTGGGATACGACAATCTCATTTCCGATCCACTAATCCTTCTTTACTGCATCCCTCACTCCCACACATTGACGAATTCACACGGAAATTGCGTCGCTATCAAATACGAGTACTATGTGTTAGAAGACATTTCCTTCTAAATCGAGTAACGCTTCTATGGAAACAACAGGATTTTCTTTTGGGATACGACAATCTCATTTCCTAACCACTAATCCTTCTTTACTGCATCCCTCACTCCCACACATTGACGAATTCACACGGAAATTGCGTCGCTATGAAATACGAATACTATGTGTTCTAAGACATTTCCTTCTAAATCGAGTAACGTTTCTATGGAAACGACAGGATTTTCTTTTGGGATACGACAATCCCATTTCCGATCCACTAATCCTTCTTTACAGCATCCCTCACTCCCACACATTGACGAATTCACACGGAAATTGCGTCGCTATGAAATACGAGTACTATGTGTTAGAAGACATTTCCTTCCAAATCGAGTAACGTTTCTATGGAAACGACAGGATTTTCTATTGGGATACGACAATCACATTTCCGATCCACTAATCCTTCTTTACTGCATCCCTCACTCCCACACATTGACGAATTCACACGGAAATTGCGTCGCTATGAAATACGAGTACTATGTGCTCTAAGACAATTCCTTCTAAATCGAGTAACGTTTCTATGGAAACGACAGGATTTTCTTTTGGGATACGACATTCTCATTTCCGATCCACTAATCCTTCTTTACTGCATCCCTCACTCCCACACATTGACGAATTCACACGGAAATTGCGTCGCTATGAAATACGAGTACTATGTCTTAGAAGACATTTCCTTCTAAATCGAGTAACGTTTCTATGTAAACGACAGGATTATCTTTTTGGATACGACGATCTCATTTCCGAACCACTAATCCTTCTTTACTGCATCCCTCACTCCCACACATTGACGAATTCACACGGAAATTCCGACGCTATGAAATACTATGTGTTCTAAGACATTTCCTTCTAAATCGAGTAACGTTTCTATGGAAACGACAGGAATTTGTTTTGGGATACGACAATCTCATTTCCTAACCACTAATCCTCCTTTACTGCATCCCTCACTCCCACACATTGACGAATTCACACGGAAATCGCGTCGCTATGAAATACGAGTACTATGTGTTCTAAGACAATTCCTTCTAAATCGAGTAACGTTTCTATGGAAACGACAGGATTTTCTTTTGGGATACGACAATCTCATTTCCGATCCACTAATCCTTCTTTACTGCATCCCTCACTCCCACACATTGACGAATTCACACGGAAATTGCGTCGCTATGAAATACGAGTACTATGTGTTAGAAGACATTTCCTTCTAAATCGAGTAACGTTTCTATGGAAACGACAGGATTTTCTTTTGGGATACGACAATCACATTTCCGATCCACTAATCCTTCTTTACTGCATCCCTCACTCCCACACATTGACGAATTCACACGGAAATTGCGTCGCTATGAAATACGAGTACTATGTGTTAGAAGACATTTCCTTCTAAATCGAGTAACGTTTCTATGGAAACGACAGGATTTTCTTTTGGGATACGACAATCACATTTCCGATCCACTAATCCTTCTTTACTGCATCCCTCACTCCCACACATTGACGAATTCACACGGAAAATGCGTCGCTATGAAATACGAGTACTATGTGTTAGAAGACATTTCCTTCTAAATCGAGTAACGTTTCTATGGAAACGACAGGATTTTCTTTTGGGATACGACAATCACATTTCCGATCCACTAATCCTTCTTTACTGCATCCCTCACTCCAACACATTGACGAATTCACACGGAAATTGCGTCGCTATGAAATACGAGTACTATGTGTTAGAAGACATTTCTTTCTAAATCGAGTAACGTTTCTATAGAAACGACAGGATTTTCTTTTGGGATACGACAATCACATTTCCGATCCACTAATCCTTCTTTACTGCATCCCTCACTACCACACATTGACGAATTCACACGGAAATTGCGTCGCTATGAAATAGGAGTATTATGTGTTAGAAGACATTTCCTTCTAATTCGAGTAACGTTTCTGTGGAAACGACAGGATTTTCTTTTGGGATACGACAATCTGATTTCCGATCCACTAATCCTTCTTTACTGCATCCCTCACTCCCACACATTGACGAATTCACACGGAAATTGCGTCGCTATGAAATACGAGTACTATGTGTTAGAAGACATTTCCTTCTAAATCGAGTAACGTTTCTATGGAAACGACAGGATTTTCTTTTGGGATACGACAATCTCATTTCCGATCCACTAATCCTTCTTTACTGCATCCCTCACTCCCACACATTGACGAATTCACACGGAAATTGCGTCGCTATCAAATACGAGTACTATGTGTTAGAAGACATTTCCTTCTAAATCGAGTAACGCTTCTATGGAAACAACAGGATTATCTTTTGGGATACGACAATCTCATTTCCTAACCACTAATCCTTCTTTACTGCATCCCTCACTCCCACACATTGACGAATTCACACGGAAATTGCGTCGCTATGAAATACGAATACTATGTGTTCTAAGACAATTCCTTCTAAATCGAGTAACGTTTCTATGGAAACGACAGGATTTTCTTTTGGGATACGACAATCTCATTTCCGATCCACTAATCCTTCTTTACTGCATCCCTCACTCCCACACATTGACGAATTCACACGGAAATTGCGTCGCTATGAAATACGAGTACTATGTGTTAGAAGACATTTCCTTCCAAATCGAGTAACGTTTCTATGGAAACGACAGGATTTTCTATTGGGATACGACAATCACATTTCCGATCCACTAATCCTTCTTTACTGCATCCCTCACTCCCACACATTGACGAATTCACACGGAAATTGCGTCGCTATGAAATACGAGTACCATGTGTTCTAAGACAATTCCTTCTAAATCGAGTAACGTTTCTATGGAAACGACAGGATTTTCTTTTGGGATACGACAGTCTCATTTCCGATCCACTAATCCTTCTTTACTGCATCCCTCACTCCCACACATTGACAAATTCACACGGAAATTGCGTCGCTATGAAATACGAGTACTATGTCTTAGAAGACATTTCCTTCTAAATCGAGTAACGTTTCTATGGAAACGACAGGATTATCTTTTTGGATACGACGATCTCATTTCCGAACCACTAATCCTTCTTTGCTGCATCCCTCACTCCCACACATTCACGAATTCACACGGAAATTGCGTCGCCATGAAATACGAGTACTATGTGTTAGAAGACATTTCCTTCTAAATCGAGTAACGTTTCTATGGAAACGACAGGATTTTCTTTTGGGATACGACAATCTCATTTCCGATCCACTAATCCTTCTTTACTGCATCCCTCACTCCCACACATTGACGAATTCACACGGAAATTGCGTCGCTATGAAATACGAGTACTATGTGTTAGAAGACATTTCCTTCTAAATCGAGTAACGTTTCTATGGAAACGACAGGATTTTCTTTTGGGATACGACAATCACATTTCCGATCAACTAATCCTTCTTTACTGCATCCCTCACTCCCACACATTGACGAATTCACACGGAAATTGCGTCGCTATCAAATACTAGTACTATGTGTTAGAATACATTTCCTTCTAAATCGAGTAACGCTTCTATGGAAACAACAGGATTTTCTTTTGGGATACGACAATCTCATTTCCTAACCACTAATCCTTCTTTACTGCATCCCTCACTCCCACACATTGACGAATTCACACGGAAATTGCGTCGCTATGAAATACGAATAGTATGTGTTCTATGACAATTCCTTCTAAATCGAGTAACGTTTCTATGGAAACGACAGGATTTTCTTTTGGGATACGACAATCTCATTTCCGATCCACTAATCCTTCTTTACTGCATCCCTCACTCCCACACATTGACGAATTCACACGGAAATTGCGTCGCTATGAAATACGAGTACTATGTGTTAGAAGACATTTCCTTCCAAATCGAGTAACATTTCTATGGAAACGACAGGATTTTCTATTGGGATACGACAATCACATTTCCGATCCACTAATCCTTCTTTACTGCATCCCTCACTCCCACACAATGACGAATTCACACGGAAATTGCGTCGCTATGAAATACGAGTACTATGTGTTAGAAGACATTTCCTTCTAAATCGAGTAACGTTTCTATGGAAACGACAGGATTTTCTTTTGGGATACGACAATCTCATTTCCGATCCACTAATCTTTCTTTACTGCATCCCTCACTCCCACACATTGACGAATTCACACGGAAATTGCGTCGCTATGAAATACGAGTACTATGTGTTAGAAGACATTTCCTTCTAAATCGAGTAACGTTTCTATGGAAACGACAGGATTTTCTTTTGGGATACGACAATCTCATTTCCTAACCACTAATCCTTCTTTACTGCATCCCTCACTCCCACACATTGAGGAATTCACACGGAAATTGCGTCGCTATAAATTACGAGTACTATGTGTTCTAAGACAATTCCTTCTAAATCGAGTAACGTTTCTATGGAAACGACAGGATTTTCTTTTGGGATACGACAATCTCATTTCCGATCCACCAATCCTTCTTTACTGCATCCCTCACTCCACACATTGAAGAATTCACACGGAAATTGCGTCGCTATGAAATACGAGTACTATGTGTTAGAAGACATATCCTTCTAAATCGAGTAACGTTTCTATGGAAACGACAGGATTTTCTTTTGGGATACGACAATCACATTTCCGATCCACTAATCCATCTTTACTGCATCCCTCACTCCCACACATTGACGAATTCACACGGAAATTGCGTCGCTATGAAATACGAGTACTATGTGTTAGAAGACATTTCCTTCTAAATCGAGTAACGTTTCTATGGAAACGACAGGATTTTCTTTTCGGATACGACAATCACATTTCCGATCCACTAACCCTTCTTTACTGCATCCCTCACTCCCACACATTGACGAATTCTCACGGAAATTGCGTCGCTATGAAATACGAGTACTATGTGTTAGAAGACATTTCCTTCTAAATCGAGTAACGTTTCTATGGAAACGACAGCATTTTCTTTTGTGATACGACAATCACATTTCTGATCCACTAATCCTTCTTTACTGCATCCCTCACTCCCACACATTGACGAATTCACACGGAAATTGCGTCGCTATGAAATACGAGTACTATGTGTTAGAAGACATTTCCTTCTAAATCGAGTAACGTTTCTATGGAAACGACAGGATTTTCTTTTGGGATACGACAATCACATTTCCGATCCACTAATCCTTCTTTACTGCATCCCTCACTCCCACACATTGACGAATTCACACGTAAATTGCGTCGCTATGAAATACGAGTACTATGTGTTAGGAGACATTTCCATCTAAATCGAGTAACGTTTCTATGGAAATGACAGGATTTTCTTTTGGGATACGACAATCACATTTCCGATCCACCAATCCTTCCTTACTGCATCCCTCACTCCCACACATTGACGAATTCACACGGAAATTGCGTCGCTATGAAATACGAGTACTATGTGTCAGAAGACATTTCCTTCTAAATCGAGTAACGTTTCTATGGATACGACAGGATTTTCTTTTGGGATACGACAATCACATTTCCGATCCTCTAATCCTTCTTTACTGCATCCCTCACTCCCACACATTGACGAATTCACACGGAAATTGCGTCGCTATGAAATACCAGTACTATGTGTTAGAAGACATTTCCTTCTAAATCTAGTAACGTTTCTATGGAAACGACAGGATTTTCTTTTGGGATACGACAATCACATTTCCGATCCGCTAATCCTTCTTTACTGCATCCCTCACTCCCGCACATTGACGAATTCACACGGAAAATGCGTCGCTATGAAATACGAGTACTATGTGTTAGAAGACATTTCCTTCTAAATCGAGTAACGTTTCTATGGAAACGACAGGATTTTCTTTTGGGATACGACAATCACATTTCCGATCCACTAATCCTTCTTTACTGCATCCCTCACTCCCACATTTTGACGAATTCACACGGATATTGCGTCGCTATGAAATACGAGTACTATGTGTTAGAAGACATTTCCTTCTAAATCGAGTAACGTTTCTATGGAAACGACAGGATTTTCTTTTGGGATACGACAATCACATTTCTGATCCACTAATCTTTCTTTACTGCATCCCTCACTCCCACACACTGACGAACTCACACGGAAATTGCGTCGCTATGAAATACGAGTACTATGTGTTAGAAGACATTTCCTTCTAAATCGAGTAACTTTTCTATGGAAACGACAGGATTTTCTTTTGGGATACGACAATCACATTTCCGATCCACTAATCCTTCTTTACTGCATCTCTCACTCCCACACATTGACGAATTCACACGGAAATTGCGTCGCTATGAAATACGAGTACTATGTGTTAGGAGACATTTCCTTCTAAATCGAGTAACGTTTCTATGGAAACGACAGGATTTTCTTTTGGGATACGACATTCACATTTCCGATCCACCAATCCTTCCTTACTGCATCCCTCACTCCCACACATTGACGAATTCACACGGAAATTGCGTCGCTATGAAATACGAGTACTATGTGTTAGAAGACATTTCCTTCTAAATCGAGTAACGTTTCTATGGATACGACAGGATTTTCTTTTGGGATACGACAATCACATTTCCGATCCACTAATCCTTCTTTACTGCATCCCTCACTCCCACACATTGACGAATTCACACGGAAATTGCGTCGCTCTGAAATACGAGTACTATGTGTTAGAAGACATTTCCTTCTAAATCGAGTAACGTTTCTATGGAAACGACAGGATTTTCTTTTGGGATACGACAATCACATTTCCGATCCACTAATCCTTCTTTACTGCATCCCTCACTCCCACACATTGACGAATTCACACGGAAAATGCGTCGCTATGAAGTACGAGTACTATGTGTTAGAAGACATTTCCTTCTAAATCGAGTAACGTTTCTATGGAAACGACAGGATTTTCTTTTGGGATACGACAATCACATTTCCGATCCACTAATCCTTCTTTACTGCATCCCTCACTCCAACACATTGACGAATTCACACGGAAATTGCGTCGCTATGAAATACGAGTACTATGTGTTAGAAGACATTTCCTTCTAAATCGAGTAACGTTTCTATAGAAACGACAGGATTTTCTTTTGGGATACGACAATTACATTTCCGATCCACTAATCCTTCTTTACTGCATCCCTCACTACCACACATTGACGAATTCACACGGAAATTGCGTCGCTATGAAATAGGAGTACTATGTGTTAGAAGACATTTCCTTCTAATTCGAGTAACGTTTCTGTGGAAACGACAGGATTTTCTTTTGGGATACGACAATCTCATTTCCGACCCACTAATCCTTCTTTACTGCATCCCTCACTCCCACACATTGACGAATTCACACGGAAATTGCGTCGCTATCAAATACGAGTACTATGTGTTAGAAGACATTTCCTTCTAAATCGAGTAACGCTTCTATGGAAACAACAGGATTTTCTTTTGGGATACGACAATCTCATTTCCTAACCACTAATCCTTCTTTACTGCATCCCTCACTCCCACACATTGACGAATTCACACGGAAATTGCGTCGCTATGAAATACGAATACTATGTGTTCTAAGACAATTCCTTCTAAATCGAGTAACGTTTCTATGGAAACGACAGGATTTTCTTTTGGGATACGACAATCTCATTTCCGATCCACTAATCCTTCTTTACTGCATCCCTCACTCCCACACATTGACGAATTCACACGGAAATTGCGTCGCTATGAAATACGAGTACTATGTGTTAGAAGACATTTCCTTCCAAATCGAGTAACGTTTCTATGGAAACGACAGGATTTTCTATTGGGATACGACAATCACATTTCCGATCAACTAATCCTTCTTTACTGCATCCCTCACTCCCACACATTGACGAATTCACACGGAAATTGAGTCGCTATGAAATACGAGTACTATGTGTTCTAAGACAATTCCTTCTAAATCGAGTAACGTTTCTATGGAAACGACAGGATTTTCTTTTGGGATACGACAATCTCATTTCCGATCCACTAATCCTTCTTTACTGCATCCCTCACTCCCACACATTGACGAATTCACACGGAAATTGCGTCGCTATGAAATACGAGTACTATGTCTTAGAAGACATTTCCTTCTAAATCGAGTAACGTTTCTATGGAAACGACAGGATTATCTTTTTGGATACGACGATCTCATTTCCGAACCACTAATCCTTCTTTACTGCATCCCTCACTCCCACACATTGACGAATTCACACGGAAATTCCGACGCTATGAAATACTATGTGTTCTAAGACATTTCCTTCTAAATCGAGTAACGTTTCTATGGAAACGACTGGATTTTCTTTTGGGATACGACAATCTCATTTCCTAACCACTAATCCTCCTTTACTGCATCCCTCACTCCCACACATTGACGAATTCACACGGAAATCGCGTCGCTATGAAATACGAGTACTATGTGTTCTAAGACAATTCCTTCTAAATCGAGTAACGTTTCTATGGAATCGACAGGATTTTCTTTTGGGATACGACAATCTCATTTCCGATCCACTAATCCTTCTTTACTGCATCCCTCACTCCCACACATTGACGAATTCACACGGAAATTGCGTCGCTATGAAATACGAGTACTATGTGTTAGAAGACATTTCCTTCTAAATCGAGTAACGTTTCTATGGAAACGACAGGATTTTCTTTTGGGATACGACAATCTCATTTCCGATCCACTAATCTTTCTTTACTGCATCCCTCACTCCCACACATTGACGAATTCACACGGAAATTGCGTCGCTATGAAATACGAGTACTATGTGTTAGAAGACATTTCCTTCTAAATCGAGTAACGTTTCTATGGAAACGACAGGATTTTCTTTTGGGATACGACAATCTCATTTCCTAACCACTAATCCTTCTTTACTGCATCCCTCACTCCCACACATTGAGGAATTCACACGGAAATTGCGTCGCTATAAATTACGAGTACTATGTGTTCTAAGACAATTCCTTCTAAATCGAGTAACGTTTCTATGGAAACGACAGGATTTTCTTTTGGGATACGACAATCTCATTACCGATCCACTAATCCTTCTTTACTGCATCCCTCACTCCACACATTGAAGAATTCACACGGAAATTGCGTCGCTATGAAATACGAGTACTATGTGTTAGAAGACATATCCTTCTAAATAGAGTAACGTTTCTATGGAAACGACAAGATTTTCTTTTGGGATACGACAATCACATTTCCGATCCACTAATCCATCTTTACTGCATCCCTCACTCCCACACATTGAGGAATTCACACGGAAATTTCGTCGCTATGAAATACGAGTACTATGTGTTAGAAGACATTTCCTGCTAAATCGAGTAACGTTTCTATGGAAACGACAGGATTTTCTTTTGGGATACGACAATCTCATTTCCTAACCACTCATCCTTCTTTACTGCATCCCTCACTCCCACACATTGACGAATTCACACGAAAATTGCGTCGCTATGGAATACGAGTACTATGTGTTCTAAGACAATTCCTTCTAAATCGAGTAACGTTTCTATGGAAACGACAGGATCTTCTTTTGGGATACGACAATCTCATTTCCTAACCACTAATCCTTCTTTACTGCATCCCTCACTCCCACACATTGACGATTTCTCACGGAAATTGCGTCGCTATAAAATACGGGTACTATGTGTTCTAAGACAATTCCTTCTAAATCGAGTAACGTTTCTATGGAAACGGCAGGATTTTCTTTTGGGATACGACAATCTCATTTCCGATCCACTAATCCTTCTTTACTGCATCCCTCACTCCCACACATTGACGAATTCACACGGAAATTGCGTCGCTATGAAATACGAGTACTATGTGTTAGAAGACATTTCCTTCTAAATCGAGTAACGTTTCTATGGAAACGACAGGATTGTCTTTTGGGATACGACAATCTCATTTCCTAACCACTAATCCTTCTTTACTGCATCCCTCACTCCCACACATTGACGAATTCAAACGGAAATTACGTCGCTATGAAATACGAGTACTATGTGTTCTAAGACAATTCCTTCTAAATCGAGTAACGTTTCTATGGAAACGACAGGATTTTCTTTTGGGATACGCCAATCTCATTTCCGATCCACTAATCCTTCTTTACTGCATCCCTCACTCCCACACATTGACGAATTCACACGGAAATTGCGTCGCTATGAAATACGAGTACTATGTGTTAGAAGACATTTCCTTCTAAATCGAGTAACGTTTCTATGGAAACGACAGGATTTTCTTTTGGGATACGAGAATCTCATTTCCGATCCACTAATCCTTCCTTACTGCATCCCTCACTCCCACACATTGACGAATTCACACGGAAATTGCTTCGCTATGAAATACGAGTACTATGTGTTAGAAGACATTTCCATCTAAATCAAGTAACGTTTCTATGGAAACGACAGGATTTTCATTTGGGATACGACAATCTCATTTCCGATCCACTAATCCTTCTTTACTGCATCCCTCACTCCCACACATTGACGAATTAACACGGAAATTGCGTCGCTATCAAATACGAGTACTATGTGTTAGAAGACATTTCCTTCTAAATCGAGTAACGTTTCTATGGAAACGACAGGATTTTCTTTTGGGATACGACAATCTCATTTCCGATCCACTAATCCTACTTTACTGCATCCCTCACTACCACACATTGACGAATTCACACGGAAATTGCGTCGCTATGAAATACGAGTACTATGTATTAGAAGACATTTCCTTCTAAATCGAGTAACGTTTCTATGGAAACGACAGGATTTTCCTTTGGGATACGACAATCACATTTCCGATCCACTAATCCTTCTTTACTGCATCCCTCACTCCCACTCATTGACGAATTCACACGGAAATTGCGTCGCTATGAAATACGAGTACTATGTGTTCTAAGACAATTCCTTTTAAATCGAGTACCGTTTCTGTGGAAACGACAGGATTTTCTTTTGGGATACGACAATCTCATTTCCGATCCACTAATCCTTCTTTACTGCATCCCTCACTCCCACACATTGACGAATTCACACGGAAATTCCGTCGCTATGAAATACGAGTACTATGTGTTAGAAGACATTTCCTTCTAAATCGAGTAACGTTTCTATGGAAACGACAGGATTTTCTTTTGGGATACGACAATCACATTTCCGATCCACTAATCCTTCTTTACTGCATCCCTCACTCCCACACATTGACGAATTCACACGGAAATTGCGTCGCTATGAAATACGAATACTATGTGTTAGACGACATTTCCTTCTAAATCGAGTAACGTTTCTATGGAAACGACAGGATTTTCTTTTGGTATACGACAATCTCATTTCCGATCCACTAATCCTTCTTTACTGCATCCCTCACTCCCACACATTGACGAATTCACACGGAAATCCCGTCGCTATGAAATACGAGTACCATGTGTTCTAAGACATTTCCTTGTAAATCGAGTAACGTTTCTATTTAAACGACAGGATTTTCTTTTGGGATACGACAATCACAATTCCGATCCACTAATCCTTCTTTACTGCATCCCTCACTCCCAAACATTGACGAATTCACACGGAAATTCCGTCGCTATGAAATACTATGTGTTCTAAGACATTTCCTTCTAAATCGAGTAACGTTTCTATGAAAACGACAGGATTTTCTTTTGGGATACGACAATCTCATTTCCTAACCACTAATCCTTCTTCACTGCATCCCTCACTTCCACACATTGACGAATTCACACGGAAATTGCGTCGCTATGAAATACGAGTATTATGTGTTCTGAGACATTTCCTTCTAAATCGAGTAACGTTTCTATCGATACGACGGGATTTTCTTTTGGGATACGACAATCTCATTTCCGATCCACTAATCCTTCTTTACTGCATCCCTCACTCCCACACATTGACGAATTCACACGAAAATTGCGTCGCTATGAAATACGAGTACTATGTGTTCTAAGACAATTCCTTCTAAATCGAGTAACGTTTCTATGGAAACGACAGGATTTTCTTTTGGGATACGACAATCCCATTTCCTAAAAACTCATCCTTCATTACTGCATCCCTCACTCCCACACATTGACGAATTCACACGAAAATTGCGTCGCTATGAAATGCGAGTACTATGTGTTCTAAGACAATTCCTTCTAAATCGAGTAACGTTTCTATGGAAACGAAAGGATCTTCTTTTGGGATACGACAATCTCATTTCCTAACCACTAATCCTTCTTTACTGCATCCCTCACTCCCACACATTGACGAATTCACACGGAAATTGCGTCGCTATAAAATACGGGTACTATGTGTTCTAAGACAATTCCTTCTAAATCGAGTAACGTTTCTATGGAAACGACAGGATTTTCTTTTGGGATACGACAATCTCATTTCCGATCCACTAATCCATCTTTACTGCATCCCTCACTCCCACACATTGACGAAATCACACGGAAATTGCGTCGCTATGAAATACGAGGACTATGTGTTAGAAAACAATTCCTTCTAAATCGAGTAACGTTTCTATGGAAACGACAGGATTTTCTTTTGGGATACGCCAATCTCATTTCCGATCCACTAATCCTTCTTTACTGCATCCCTCACTCCCACACATTGACGAATTCACACGGAAATTGCGTCGCTATGAAATGCGAGTACTATGTGTTAGAAGACATTTCCTTCTAAATCGAGTGACGTTTCTATGGAAACGACAGGATTTTCTTTTGGGTTACGACAATCACATTTCCGATCCACTAATCCTTCTTTACTGCATCCCTCACTCCCACACATTGACGAATTCACACGGAAATTCCGTCGCTATGAAATACGAGTACTATGTGTTAGAAGACATTTCCTTCTAAATCGAGTAACATTTCTATGGAAACGACAGGATTTTCTTTTGGGATACGACAATCACATTTCCGATCCACTAATCCTTCTATACTGCATCCCTCACTCCCACACATTGACGAATTCACACGGAAATTGCGTCGCTATGAAATACGAGTACTATGTGTTAGAAGACATTTCCTTCTAAATCGAGTAACGTTTCTATTTAAACGACAGGATTTTCTTTTGGGATACGACAATCTCATTTCCGATCCACTAATCCATCTTTACTGCATCCCTCACTCCCACACATTGGCGAATTCACACGGAAATTGCGTCGCTATGAAATACGAGTACTATGTGTTAGAAGACATTTCCTTCTAAATCGAGTAACGTTTCTATGGAAACGACAGGATTTTCTTTTGGGATACGACAATCACATTTCCGATCCACTAATCCTTCTTTACTGCATCCCTCACTCCCAAACATTGACGAATTCACGCGGAAATTGCGTCGCTATGAAATACTATGTGTTCTAAGACAACTCCTTCTAAATCGAGTAACGTTTCTATGGAAACGACAGGATTTTCTTTTGGGATACGACAAACTCATTTCCGATCCACTAATCCTTCTTTACTGCATCCCTCACTCCCACACATTGACGAATTCACACGGAAATTCCGTCGCTATGAAATACGAGTACTATGTGTTAGAAGACATTTCCTTCTAAATCGAGTAACATTTCTATGGAAACGACAGGATTTTCTTTTGGGATACGACAATCACATTTCCGATCCACTAATCCTTCTTTACTGCATCCCTCACTCCCACACATTGACGAATTCACACGGAAATTGCGTCGCTATGAAATACGAGTACTATGTGTTAGAAGACATTTCCTTCTAAATCGAGTAACGTTCCTATGGAAACGACAGGATTTTCTTTTGGGATACGACAATCTCATTTCCTAACCACTAATCCTTCTTTACTGCATCCCTCCCTCCCACACATTGACGAATTCACACGGAAATTGCGTCGCTATGAAATACGAGTACTATGTGTTAGAAGACATTTCCTTCTAAATCGAGTAACGTTTCTAAGGAAACGACAGGATTTTCTTTTGGGATACGACAATCTCATTTCCTAACCACTAATCCTTCTTTACTGCATCCCTCACTCCCACACATTGACGAATTCACACGGAAATTGCGTCGCTATGAAATACGAGTACTATGTGTTCTAAGACAATTCCTTCTAAATCGAGTAACGTTTCTATGGAAACGACAGCATTTTCTTTTGGGATACGACAATCTCATTTCCGATCCACTAATCCTTCTTTACTGCATTCCTCACTCCCACACATTGACGAATTCACACGGAAATTCCGTCGCTATGAAATACGAGTACCATGTGTTCTAAGACATTTCCTTCTAAATCGAGTAACGTTTCTATGGAAACGACAGGATTTTCTTTTGGGATACGACAATCACATTTCCGATCCACTAATCCTTCTTTACTGCATCCCTCACTCCCAAACATTGACGAATTCACACGGAAATTCCGACGCTATGAAATACTATGTGTCCTAAGACATTTCCTTCTAAATCGAGTAACGTTTCTATGAAAACGACAGGATTTTCTTTTGGGATACGACAATCTCATTTCCTAACCACTAATCCTTCTTTACTGCATCCCTCACTCCCACACATTGACGAATTCACACGGAAATTGCGTCGCTATGAAATACGAGTACTATGTGTTCTGAGACATTTCCTTCTAAATCGAGTAACGTTTCTATGGAAACGACAGGATTTTCTTTTGCGATACGAGAATCTCATTTCCTAACCACTCATCCTTCTTTACTGCATCCCTCACTCCCACACGTTGACGAATTCACTCGAAAATTGCGTCGCTACGAAATACGAGTACTATGTGTTCTAAGACAATTCCTTCTAAATCGAGTAACGTTTCTATGGAAACGACAGCATTTTCTTTTGGGATACGGCAATCTCATTTCCTAACCGCTCATCCTCCTTTACTGCATCCCTCACTCCCAAACATTGACGAATTCACACGAAAATTGCGTCGCTATGAAATACGAGTACTATGTGTTCTAAGACAATTCCTTCTAAATCGAGTAACGTTTCTATGGAAACGACAGGATCTTCTTTTGGGATACGACAATCTCATTTCCTAACCACTAATCCTTCTTTACTGCATCCCTCACTCCCACACATTGACGAATTCACTCGGAAATTGCGTCGCTATAAAAGACGGGTACTATGTGTTAGAAGACATTTCCTTCTAAATCGAGTAACGTTTCTAAGGAAACGATAGGATTTTCTTTTGGTATACGACAATCTCACTTCCTAACCACTTATCCTTCTTTACTGCATCCCTCACTCCCACACATTGACGAATTCACACGGAAATTGCGTCGCTATGAAATACGAGTACTATGTGTTCTAAGACAATTCCTTCTAAATCGAGTAACGTTTCTATGGAAACGACGAGATTTTCTTTTGGGATACGCCAATCTCATTTCCGATCCACTAATCCTTCTTTACTGCATCCCTCACTCCCACACATTGACGAATTCACACGGAAATTGCGTCGCTATGAAATACGAGTACTATGTGTTAGAAGACATTTCCTTCTAAATCGAGTAACGTTTCTAAGGAAACGACAGGATTTTCTTTTGGGATACGACAATCTCATTTCCTAACCACTAATCCTTCTTTACTGTATCCCTCACTCCCACACATCGACGAATTCACACGGAAATTGCGTCGGTATGAAATACGAGTACTATGTGTTCTAAGACAATTCCTTCTAAATCGAGTGACGTTTCTATGGAAACGGCAGGATTTTCTTTTGGGATACGAGAATCTCATTTCCGATCGACTAATCCTTCCTTACTGCATCCCTCACTCCCACACATTGACGAATTCACACGGAAATTGGTTCGCTATGAAATAGAGTACTATGTGTTAGAAGACATTTCCTTCAAAATCGAGTAACGTTTCTATGGAAACGACAGGATTCTCTTTTGGGATACGACAATCTCATTTCCAATCCACTAATCCTTCTTTACTGCATCCCTCACTCCCACACATTGACGAATTCACACGGAAATTGCGTCGCTATGAAATACGAGTACTATGTGTTAGAAGACATTTCCTTCTAAATCGAGTAACGTTTCTATGGAAACGACAGGATTTTTTATTGGGATACGACATTCTCATTTCCGATCCACTAATCCTTCTTTACTGCATCCCTCACTCCCACACATTGACGAATTCACACGGAAATTGCATCGCTATGAAATACGAGTACTATGTGTTAGAAGACATTTCCTTCTAAATCGAGTAACGTTTCTATGGAAACGACAGGATTTTTTTTGGGATACGACAATCTCATTTCCGATCCACTAATCCTTCTTTACTGCATCCCTCACTCCCACACATTGACGAATTCACACGAAAATTGCGTCGCTATAAAATACGAGTACTATGTGTTAGAAGACATTTCCTTCTAAATCGAGTAACGTTTCTATGGAAACGACAGGATTTTCTTTTGGGATACGACAATCTCATTTCCGATCCACTAATCCTTCTTTACTGCATCCCTCACTCCCACACATTGACGAATTCACACGGAAATTGCGTCGCTATGAAATACGAGTACTATGTGTTAGAAGACATTTCCTTCTAAATCGAGTAACGTTTCTATGGAAACGACAGGATTTTCTTTTGGGATACGACAGTCACATTTCCGATCCACTAATCCTTCTTTACTGCATCCCTCACTCCCACACATTGACGAATTCACACAGAAATTGCGTCGCTATGAAATACGAGTACTATGTGTTAGAAGACATCTCCTTATAAATTGAGTAACGTTTCTATGGAAACGACAGGATTTTCCTTTGGGATACGACAATCACATTTCCGATCCACTAATCCTTCTTTACTGCATCCCTCACTCCCACACATTGACGAATTCACACGGAAATTGCGTCGCTATGAAATACGAGTACTATGTGTTAGAAGACATTTCCTTCTAATTCGCGTAAAGTTTCTATGGAAACGACAAGATTTTCCCTTGGGATACGACAATCACATTTCCGATCCACTAATCCTTCTTTACTGCATCCCTCACTCCCACACATTGACGAATTCACACGGAAATTGCGTCGCTATGAAATACGAGTACTATGTGTTCTAAGACAATTCCTTCTAAATCGAGTAACGTTTCTATGGAAACGACAGGATTTTCTTTTGGGATACGACAATCTCATTTCCGATCCACTAATCCTTCTTTACTGCATCCCTCACTCCCACACATTGACGAATTCACACGGAAATTCCGTCGCTATGAAATACGAGTACTATGTGTTAGAAGACATTTCCTTCTAAATCGAGTAACGTTTCTATGGAGACGACAGGATTTTCTTTTGGGATACGAGAATCTCATTTCCGATCCACTAATCCTTCTTTACTGCATCCCTCACTCCCACACATTGACGAATTCACACGGAAATTGCGTCGCTATGAAATACGAGTACTATGTGTTAGAAGACATTTCCTTCTAAATCGAGTAACGTTTCTATGGAAACGACAGGATTTTCTTTTGGGATACGACAATCACATTTCCGATCCACTAATCCTTCTTTACTGCATCCCTCACTCCCAAACATTGACGAATTCACACGGAAATTCCGTCGCTATGAAATACTATGTGTTCTAAGACATTTCCTTCTAAATCGAGTAACGTTTCTATGAAAACGACAGGATTTTCTTTTGGGATACGACAATCTCATTTCCTAACCACTAATCCTTCTTTACTGCATCCCTCACTCCCACACATTGACGAATTCACACGGAAATTGCGTCGCTATAAAATACGAGTACTATGTGTTCTGAGACATTTCCGTCTAAATCGAGTAACGTTTCTATGGAAACGACAGGATTTTCTTTTGGGATACGACAATCACATTTCCGATCCACTAATCCTTCTTTACTGCATCCCTCACTCCCACACATTGACGAATTCACACGGAAATTCCGTCGCTATGAAATACGCGTACTATGTGTTCTAAGACATTTCCTCCTAAATCGAGTAACGTTTCTATGGAAACGGCAGGATTTTCTTTTGGGATACGACAATCTCATTTCCGATCCACTGATCCTCCTTTACTGCATCCCTCACTCCCACACATTGACGAATTCACACGGAAATTGCGTCGCTATGAAATACGAGTACTATGTGTTAGAAGACATTTCCTTCTAAATCGAGTAACGATTCTATGGAAACGACAGGATTTTCTTTTGGGATACGACAATCTCATTTCCTAACCACTAATCCTTCTTTACTGCATCCCTCACTCTCACACATTGACGAATTCACACGGAAATTGTGTCGCTATGAAATACGAGTACTATGTGTTCTAAGACAATTCCTTCTAAATCGAGTAACGTTTCTATGGAAACGACGAGATTTTCTTTTGGGATACGCCAATCTCATTTCCGATCCACTAATCCTTCTTTACTGCATCCCTCACTCCCACACATTGACGAATTCACACGGAAATTGCGTCGCTATGAAATACGAGTACTATGTGTTAGAAGACATTTCCTTCTAAATCGAGTGACGTTTCTATGGAAACGACAGGATTTTCTTTTGGGATACGAGAATCTCATTTCCGATCCACTAATCCTTCCTTACTGCATCCCTCACTCCCACACATTGACGAATTCACACGGAAATTGCTTCGCTATGAAATACGAGTACTATGTGTTAGAAGACATTTCCTTCTAAATCGAGTAACGTTTCTATGGAAACAACAGGATTCTCTTTTGGGATACGACAAACTCATTTCCAATCCACTAATCCATCTTTACTGCATCGTTCACTCCCACACATTGACGAATTCACACGGAAATTGCGTCGCTATCAAATACGAGTACTATGTGTTAGAAGACATTTCCTTCTAAATCGAGTAACGTTTCTATGGAAACGACAGGATTTTGTTTTGGGATACGACAATCTCATTTCCGATCCACTAATCCTTCTTTACTGCATCCCTCACTCCCACACATTGACGAATTCACACGGAAATTGCGTCGCTATGAAATACGAGTACTATGTGTTAGAAGACATTTCCTTCTAAATCGAGTAACCTTTCTATGGAAACGATAGGATTTTCTTTTGGGATACGACAATCTCATTTCCGATCCACTAATCCTTCTTTACTGCATCCCTCACTCCCACACATTGAAGAATTCACACGGAAATTGCGTCGCTATGAAATACGAGTACTAAGTGTTAGAAGACATTTCCTTCTAAATCGAGTTACGTTTCTATGGAAACGACAGGATTTTCTATTGGGATACGACAATCTCATTTCCGATCCACTAATCCTTCTTTACTGCATCCCTCACTCCCAAACATTGACGAATTCACACGGAAATTGCGTCGCTATGAAATACGAGTACTATGTGTTAGAAGACATTTCCTTCTAAATCGAGTAACGTTTCTATGGAAACGACAGGATTTTCTTTTGGGATACGACAATCACATTTCCGATCCACTAATCCTTCTTTACTGCATCCCTCACTCCCACACATTGACGAATTCACACGGAAATTGCGTCGCTATGAAACACGAGTACTATGTGTTCTAAGACAATTCCTTCTAAATCGAGTAACGTTTCTATGGAAACGACAGGATTTTCTTTTGGGATACGACAATCTCATTTCCGATCCACTAATCCTTCTTTACTGCATTCCTCACTCCCACACATTGACGAATTCACACGGAAATTCCGTCGCTATGAAATACGAGTACCATGTGTTCTAAGACATTTCCTTCTAAATCGAGTAACGTTTCTATGGAAACGACAGGATTTTCTTTTGGGATACGACAATCACATTTCCGATCCACTAATCCTTCTTTACTGCATCCCTCACTCCCACACATTGACGAACTCACACAGAAATTGCGTCGCTATGAAATACGAGTACTATGTGTTAGAAGACATCTCCTTATAAATTGAGTAACGTTTCTATGGAAACGACAGGATTTTCCTTTGGGATACGACAATCACATTTCCGATCCACTAATCCTTCTTTACTGCATCCCTCACTCCCACACATTGACGAATTCACACGGAAATTGCGTCGCTATGAAATACGAGTACTATGTGTTAGAAGACATTTCCTTCTAATTCGCGTAAAGTTTCTATGGAAACGACAAGATTTTCCCTTGGGATACGACAATCACATTTCCGATCCACTAATCCTTCTTTACTGCATCCCTCACTCCCACACATTGACGAATTCACACGGAAATTGCGTCGCTATGAAATACGAGTACTATGTGTTCTAAGACAATTCCTTCTAAATCGAGTAACGTTTCTATGGAAACGACAGGATTTTCTTTTGGGATACGACAATCTCATTTCCTAACCACTAATCCTTCTTTACTGCATCCCTCACTCCCACACATTGACGAATTCACACGGAAATTGCGTCGCTATAAAATACGAGTACTATGTGTTCTGAGACATTTCCGTCTAAATCGAGTAACGTTTCTATGGAAACGACAGGATTTTCTTTTGGGATACGACAATCACATTTCCGATCCACTAATCCTTCTTTACTGCATCCCTCACTCCCACACATTGACGAATTCACACGGAAATTCCGTCGCTATGAAATACGCGTACTATGTGTTCTAAGACATTTCCTCCTAAATCGAGTAACGTTTCTATGGAAACGGCAGGATTTTCTTTTGGGATACGACAATCTCATTTCCGATCCACTGATCCTCCTTTACTGCATCCCTCACTCCCACACATTGACGAATTCACACGGAAATTGCGTCGCTATGAAATACGAGTACTATGTGTTAGAAGACATTTCCTTCTAAATCGAGTAACGATTCTATGGAAACGACAGGATTTTCTTTTGGGATACGACAATCTCATTTCCTAACCACTAATCCTTCTTTACTGCATCCCTCACTCTCACACATTGACGAATTCACACGGAAATTGTGTCGCTATGAAATACGAGTACTATGTGTTCTAAGACAATTCCTTCTAAATCGAGTAACGTTTCTATGGAAACGACGAAATTTTCTTTTGGGATACGCCAATCTCATTTTCGATCCACTAATCCTTCTTTACTGCATCCCTCACTCCCACACATTGACGAATTCACACGGAAATTGCGTCGCTATGAAATACGAGTACTATGTGTTAGAAGACATTTCCTTCTAAATCGAGTGACGTTTCTATGGAAACGACAGGATTTTCTTTTGGGATACGAGAATCTCATTTCCGATCCACTAATCCTTCCTTACTGCATCCCTCACTCCCACACATTGACGAATTCACACGGAAATTGCTTCGCTATGAAATACGAGTACTATGTGTTAGAAGACATTTCCTTCTAAATCGAGTAACGTTTCTATGGAAACGACAGGATTCTCTTTTGGGATACGACAAACTCATTTCCAATCCACTAATCCATCTTTACTGCATCGTTCACTCCCACACATTGACGAATTCACACGGAAATTGCGTCGCTATCAAATACGAGTACTATGTGTTAGAAGACATTTCCTTCTAAATCGAGTAACGTTTCTATGGAAACGACAGGATTTTGTTTTGGGATACGACAATCTCATTTCCGATCCACTAATCCTTCTTTACTGCATCCCTCACTCACACACATTGACGAATTCACACGGAAATTGCGTCGCTATGAAATACGAGTACTATGTGTTAGAAGACATTTCCTTCTAAATCGAGTAACCTTTCTATGGAAACGACAGGATTTTCTTTTGGGATACGACAATCTCATTTCCGATCCACGAATCCTTCTTTACTGCATCCCTCACTCCCACACATTGAAGAATTCACACGGAAATTGCGTCGCTATGAAATACGAGTACTAAGTGTTAGAAGACATTTCCTTCTAAATCGAGTTACGTTTCTATGGAAACGACAGCATTTTCTATTGGGATACGACAATCTCATTTCCGATCCACTAATCCTTCTTTACTGCATCCCTCACTCCCAAACATTGACGAATTCACACGGAAATTGCGTCGCTATGAAATACGAGTACTATGTGTTAGAAGACATTTCCTTCTAAATCGAGTAACGTTTCTATGGAAACGACAGGATTTTCTTTTGGGATACGACAATCACATTTCCGATCCACTAATCCTTCTTTACTGCATCCCTCACTCCCACACATTGACGAATTCACACGGAAATTGCGTCGCTATGAAATACGAGTACTATGTGTTAGAAGACATTTCCTTCTAAATCGCGTAAAGTTTCTATGGAAACGACAGGATTTTCCCTTGGGATACGACAATCACATTTCCGATCCACTAATCCTTCTTTACTGCATCCCTCACTCCCACACATTGACGAATTCACACGGAAATTGCGTCGCTATGAAACACGAGTACTATGTGTTCTAAGACAATTCCTTCTAAATCGAGTAACGTTTCTATGGAAACGACAGGATTTTCTTTTGGGATACGACAATCTCATTCCCGATCCACTTATCCTTCTTTACTGCATCCCTCCCTCCCACACATTGACGAATTCACACGGAAATTCCGTCGCTATGAAATACGAGTACTATGTGTTAGAAGACATTTTCTTCTAAATCGAGTAACGTTTCTATGGAAACGACAGGATTTTCTTTTGGGATACGAGAATCTCATTTCCGATCCACTAATCCTTCTTTACTGCTTCCCTCACTCCCACACATTGACGAATTCACACGGAAATTGCGTCGCTATGAAATACGAGTACTATGTGGTAGAAGACATTTCCTTCTAAATCGAGTAACGTTTTTATGGAAACGACAGGATTTTCTTTTGGGATACGACAATCACATTTCCGATCCACTAATCCTTCTTTACTGCATCCCTCACTCCCAAACATTGACGAATTCACACGGAAATTCCGTCGCTATGAAATACTATGTGTTCTAAGACATTTCCTTCTAAATCGAGTAACGTTTCTATGAAAACGGCAGGATTTTCTTTTGGGATACGACAATCTCATTTCCTAACCACTAATCCTTCTTTACTGCATCCCTCACTCCCACACATTGACGAATTCACACGGAAATTTCGTCGCTATGAAATACGAGTACTATGTGTTCTGAGACATTTCCGTCTAAATCGAGTAACGTTTCTATGGAAACGACAGGATTTTCTTTTGGGATACGACAATCACATTTCCGATCCACTAATCCTTCTTTACTGCATCCCTCACTCCCACACATTGACGAATTCACACGGAAATTCCGTCGCTATGAAATACGCGTACTATGTGTTCTAAGACATTTCCTTCTAAATCGAGTAACGTTTCTATGGAAACGACAGGATTTTCTTTTGGGATACGACAATCTCATTTCCGATCCACTAATCCTTCTTTACTGCATCCCTCACTCCCACACATTGACGAATTCACACGGGAATTGCGTCGCTATGAAATACGAGTACTATGCGTTAGAAGACATTTCCTTCTAAATCGAGTAACGATTCTATGGAAACGACAGGATTTTCTTTTGGGATACGACAATCTCATTTCCTAACCACTAATCCTTCTTTACTGCATCCCTCACTCCCACACATTGACGAATTCACACGGAAATTGTGTCGCTATGAAATACGAGTACTATGTGTTCTAAGACAATTCCTTCTAAATCGAGTAACGTTTCTATGGAAACTACGAGATTTTCTTTTGGGATACGCCAATCTCATTTCCGATCCACTAATCCTTCTTTACTGCATCCCTCACTCCCACACATTGACGAATTCACACGGAAATTGCGTCGCTATGAAATACGAGTACTATGTGTTAGAAGACATTTCCTTCTAAATCGAGTGACGTTTCTATGGAAACGACAGGATTTTCTTTTGGGACACGAGAATCTGATTTCCGATCCACTAATCCTTCCTTACTGCATCCCTCACTCCCACACATTGACGAATTCACAAGGAAATTGCTTCGCTATGAAATACGAGTACTATGTGTTAGAAGACATTTCCTACTAAATCGAGTAACGTTTCTATGTAAACGACAGGATTTTCTTTTGGGATACGACAAACTCATTTCCAATCCACTAATCCTTCTTTACTGCATCGTTCACTCCCACACATTGACGAATTCACACGGAAATTGCGTCGCTATCAAATACGAGTACTATGTGTTAGAAGACATTTCCTTCTAAATCGAGTAACGTTTCTATGGAAACGACAGGATTTGGTTTTGGGATACGACAATCTCATTTCCGATCCACTAATCCTTCTTTACTGCATCCCTCACTCCCACACATTGACGAATTCACACGGAAATTGCGTCGCTATGAAATACGAGTACTATGTGATAGAAGACATTTCCTTCTAAATCAAGTAACGTTTCTATGGAAACGACAGGATTTTCTTTTGGGATACGACAATCTCATTTCCGATCCACTAATCCTTCTTTACTGCATCCCTCACTCCCACACATTGACGAATTCACACGGAAATTGCGTCGCTATGAAATACGAGTACTATGTGTTAGAAGACATTTCCTTCTAAATCGCGTAAAGTTTCTATGGAAACGACAGGATTTTCCCTTGGGATACGACAATCTCATTTCCGATCCACTAATCCTTCTTTACTGCATTTCTCACTCCCACACATTGACGAATTCACACGGAAATTCCGTCGCTATGAAATACGAGTACTATGTGTTAGAAGACATTTCCTTCTAAATCGAGTAAAGTTTCTATGGAAACGACAGGATTTTCTTTTGGGATACGACAATCTCATTTCCGATCCACTAATCTTTCTTTACTGCATCCCTCACTCCCACACATTGACGAATTCACACGGAAATTGCGTCGCTGTGAAATACGAGTACCATGTGTTAGAAGACATTTCCTTCTAAATCGAGTAACGTTTCTATGGAAACGACAGGATTTTCTTTTGGGATACGACAATCACATTTCCGATCCACTAATCCTTCTTTACTGCATCCCTCACTCCCACACATTGACGAATTCACACGGAAATTGCGTCGCTATGAAATACGAGTACTATGTGTTAGAAGACATTTCCTTCTAAATCGCGTAAAGTTTCTATGGAAACGACAGGATTTTCCATTGGGATACGACAATCTCATTTCCGATCCTCTAATCCTTCTTTACTGCATTTCTCACTCCCACACATCGACGAATTCACACGGAAATTCTGTCGCTATGAAATACGAGTACTATGAGTTCTAAGACATTTCATTCTAAATCGAGTAACGTTTCTATGGAAACGACAGGATTTTCTTTTGGGATACGACAATCTCATTTCCGATCCACTAATCCTTCTTTACTGCGTCCCTCACTCCCACACATTGACGAATTCACACGGAAATTGCGTCGCTATGAAATACGAGTACCATGTGTTCTAAGACATTTCCTTTTAAATCGAGTAACGTTTCTATGGAAACGACAGGATTTTCTTTTGGGATACGACAATCTCATTTCCGATCCACTAATCCTTCTTTACTGCATCCCTCACTCCCTCACATTGACGAATTCACACGGAAATTCCGTCGCTATGAAATGCGAGTACTATGTGTTCTAAGACATTTCCTTCTAAATCGAGTAACGTTTCTATGGAAACGACAGGATTTTCTTTTGGGATACGACAATCTCATTTCCGATCCACTAATCCTTCTTTACTGCATTTCTCACTCCCACACATTGACGAATTCACACGGAAATTCCGTCGCTATGAAATACGAGTACTATGTGTTCTAAGACATTTCCTTCTAAATCGAGTAACGTTTCTATGGAAACGACAGGATTTTCTTTTGGGATACGACAATCTCATTTCCGATCCACTAATCCTTCTTTACTGCGTCCCTCACTCCCACACATTGACGAATTCACACGGAAATTGCGTCGCTATGAAATACGAGTACCATGTGTTCTAAGACATTTCCTTTTAAATCGAGTAACGTTTCTATGTAAACGACAGGATTTTCTTTTGGGATATGACAATCTCATTTCCGATCCACTAATCCTTCTTTACTGCATCCCTCACTCCCACACATTGACGAATTCACACGGAAATTCCGTCGCTATGAAATGCGAGTACTATGTGTTCTAAGACATTTCCTTCTAAATCGAGTAACGTTTCTATGGAAACGACAGGATTTTCTTTTGGGATACAACAATCTCATTTCCGATCCACTAATCCTTCTTTACTGCATCCCTCACTCCCACACATTGACGAATTCACACGGAAATTTCGTCGCTATGAAATACGAGTACTATGTGTTCTGAGACATTTCCGTCTAAATCGAGTAACGTTTCTATGGAAACGACAGGATTTTCTTTTGGGATACGACAATCACATTTCCGATCCACTAATCCTTCTTTACTGCATCCCTCACTCCCACACATTGACGAATTCACACGGAAATTCCGTCGCTATGAAATACGCGTACTATGTGTTCTAAGACATTTCCTTCTAAATCGAGTAACGTTTCTATGGAAACGACAGGATTTTCTTTTGGGATACGACAATCTCATTTCCGATCCACTAATCCTTCTTTACTGCATCCCTCACTCCCACACATTGACGAATTCACACGGAAATTGCGTCGCTATGAAATACGAGTACTATGTGTTAGAAGACATTTCCTTCTAAATCGAGTAACGATTCTATGGAAACGACAGGATTTTCTTTTGGGATACGACAATCTCATTTCCTAACCACTAATCCTTCTTTACTGCATCCCTCACTCCCACACATTGACGAATTCACACGGAAATTGTGTCGCTATGAAATACGAGTACTATGTGTTCTAAGACAATTCCTTCTAAATCGAGTAACGTTTCTATGGAAACTACGAGATTTTCTTTTGGGATACGCCAATCTCATTTCCGATCCACTAATCCTTCTTTACTGCATCCCTCACTCCCACACATTGACGAATTCACACGGAAATTGCGTCGCTATGAAATACGAGTACTATGTGTTAGAAGACATTTCCTTCTAAATCGAGTGACGTTTCTATGGAAACGACAGGATTTTCTTTTGGGACACGAGAATCTGATTTCCGATCCACTAATCCTTCCTTACTGCATCCCTCACTCCCACACATTGACGAATTCACAAGGAAATTGCTTCGCTATGAAATACGAGTACTATGTGTTAGAAGACATTTCCTTCTAAATCGAGTAACGTTTCTATGGAAACGACAGGATTTTCTTTTGGGATACGACAAACTCATTTCCAATCCACTAATCCTTCTTTACTGCATCGTTCACTCCCACACATTGACGAATTCACACGGAAATTGCGTCGCTATCAAATACGAGTACTATGTGTTAGAAGACATTTCCTTCTAAATCGAGTAACGTTTCTATGGAAACGACAGGATTTTGTTTTGGGATACGACAATCTCATTTCCGATCCACTAATCCTTCTTTACTGCATCCCTCACTCCCACACATTGACGAATTCACACGGAAATTGCGTCGCTATGAAATACGAGTACTATGTGATAGAAGACATTTCCTTCTAAATCAAGTAACGTTTCTATGGAAACGACAGGATTTTCTTTTGGGATACGACAATCTCATTTCCGATCCACTAATCCTTCTTTACTGCATCCCTCACTCCCACACATTGACGAATTCACACGGAAATTGCGTCGCTATGAAATATGAGTACTATGTGTTAGAAGACATTTCCTTCTAAATCGAGTAACGTTTCTATGGAAACGACAGGATTTTCTTTTGGGATACGACAATCTCATTTCCGATCCACTAATCCTTCTTTACTGCATTTCTCACTCCCACACATTGACGAATTCACACGGAAATTCCGTCGCTATGAAATACGAGTACTATGAGTTCTAAGACATTTCCTTCTAAATCGAGTAACGTTTCTATGGAAACGACAGGATTTTCTTTTGGGATACGACAATCTCATATCCGATCCACTAATCCTTCTTTACTGCGTCCCTCACTCCCACACATTGACGAATTCACACGGAAATTGCGTCGCTATGAAATACGAGTACCATGTGTTCTAAGACATTTCCTTTTAAATCGAGTAACGTTTCTATGGAAACGACAGGATTTTCTTTTGGGATTCGACAATCACATTTCCGATCCACTAATCCTTCTTTACTGCATCCCTCACTCCCTCACATTGACGAATTCACACGGAAATTCCGACGCTATGAAATGCGAGTACTATGTGTTCTAAGACATTTCCTTCTAAATCGAGTAACGTTTCTATGGAAACGACAGGATTTTCTTTTGGGATACGACAATCTCATTTCCGATCCACTAATCCTTCTTTACTGCATTTCTCACTCCCACACATTGACGAATTCACACGGAAATTCCGTCGCTATGAAATACGAGTACTATGTGTTCTAAGACATTTCCTTCTAAATCGAGTAACGTTTCTATGGAAACGACAGGATTTTCTTTTGGGATACGACAATCTCATTTCCGATCCACTAATCCTTCTTTACTGCGTCCCTCACTCCCACACATTGACGAATTCACACGGAAATTGCGTCGCTATGAAATACGAGTACCATTTGTTCTAAGACATTTCCTTTTAAATCGAGTAACGTTTCTATGTAAACGACAGGATTTTCTTTTGGGATATGACAATCTCATTTCCGATCCACTAATCCTTCTTTACTGCATCCCTCACTCCCACACATTGACGAATTCACACGGAAATTCCGTCGCTATGAAATGCGAGTACTATGTGTTCTAAGACATTTCCTTCTAAATCGAGTAACGTTTCTATGGAAACGACAGGATTTTCTTTTGGGATACAACAATCTCATTTCCGATCCACTAATCCTTCTTTACTGCATCCCTCACTCCCACACATTGACGAATTCACACGGAAATTCCGTCGCTATGAAATACAAGTACTATGTGTTCTAAGACTTTTCCTTCTAAATCGAGTAACGTTTCTATGGAAACGACAGGATTTTCTTTTGGGATACGACTATCACATTTCCGATCCACTAATCCTTCTTTACTGCATCCCTCACTCCCAAACATTGACGAATTCACACGGAAATTGCGTCGCTATGAAATACGAGTACTATGTGTTCTAAGACATTTCCTTCTAAATCGAGTAACGTTTCTATGGAAACGACAGGATTTTCTTTTGGGATACGACAATCACATTTCCGATCCACTAATCCTTCTTTGCTGCATCCCTCACTCCCACACATTGACGAATTCACACGGAAATTCCGTCGCTATGAAATACGCGTACTATGTGTTCTAAGACATTTCTTCTAAATCGAGTAACGTTTCTATGGAAACGACCGGATTTTCTTTTGGGATACGACAATCTCATTTCCGATCCACTAATCCTTCTTTACTGCATCCCTCACTCCCACACATTGACGAATTCACACGGAAATTGTGTCGCTATGAAATACGAGTACTATGTGTTCTAAGACAATTCCTTCTAAATCGAGTAACGTTTCTATGGAAACTACGAGATTTTCTTTTGGGATACGCCAATCTCATTTTCGATCCACTAATCCTTCTTTACTGCATCCCTCACTCCCACACATTGACGAATTCACACGGAAATTGCGTCGCTATGAAATACGAGTACTATGTGTTAGAAGACATTTCCTTCTAAATCGAGTGACGTTTCTATGGAAACGACAGGATTTTCTTTTGGGATACGAGAATCTGATTTCCGATCCACTAATCCTTCCTTACTGCATCCCTCACTCCCACACATTGACGAATTCACACGGAAATTGCTTCGCTATGAAATACGAGTACTATGTGTTAGAAGACATTTCCTTCTAAATCGAGTAACGTTTCTATGGAAACGACAGGATTTTCTTTTGGGATACGACAAACTCATTTCCAATCCACTAATCCTTCTTTACTGCATCGTTCACTCCCACACATTGACGAATTCACACGGAAATTGCGTCGCTATCAAATACGAGTACTATGTGTTAGAAGACATTTCCTTCTAAATCGAGTAACGTTTCTATGGAAACGACAGGATTTTCTTTTGGGATACGACAATCTCATTTCCGATCCACTAATCTTTCTTTACTGCATCCCTCACTCCCACACATTGACGAATTCACACGGAAATTGCGTCGCTGTGAAATACGAGTACTATGTGTTAGAAGACATTTCCTTCTAAATCGAGTAACGTTTCTATGGAAACGACAGGATTTTCTTTTGGGATACGACAATCACATTTCCGATCCACTAATCCTTCTTTACTGCATCCCTCACTCCCACACATTGACGAATTCACACGGAAATTGCGTCGCTATGAAATACGAGTACTATGTGTTAGAAGACATTTCCTTCTAAATCGCGTAAAGTTTCTATGGAAACGACAGGATTTTCCCTTGGGATACGACAATCTCATTTCCGATCCACTAATCCTTCTTTACTGCATTTCTCACTCCCACACATTGACGAATTCACACGGAAATTGCGTCGCTATGAAATACGAGTACCATGTGTTCTAAGACATTTCCTTTTAAATCGAGTAACGTTTCTATGGAAACGACAGGATTTTCTTTTGGGATACGACAATCTCATTTCCGATCCACTAATCCTTCTTTACTGCATCCCTCACTCCCTCACATTGACGAATTCACACGGAAATTCCGTCGCTATGAAATGCGAGTACTATGTGTTCTAAGACATTTCCTTCTAAATCGCGTAAAGTTTCTATGGAAACGACAGGATTTTCTTTTGGGATACGACAATCTCATTTCCGATCCACTAATCCTTCTTTACTGCGTCCCTCACTCCCACACATTGACGAATTCACACGGAAATTGCGTCGCTATGAAATACGAGTACCATGTGTTCTAAGACATTTCCTTTTAAATCGAGTAACGTTTCTATGGAAGCGACGGGATTTTCTTTTGGGATACGACAATCTCATTTCCGATCCACTAATCCTTCTTTACTGCATCCCTCACTCCCTCACATTGACGAATTCACACGGAAATTCCGTCGCTATGAAATGCGAGTACTATGTGTTCTAAGACATTTCCTTCTAAATCGAGTAACGTTTCTATGGAAACGACAGGATTTTCTTTTGGGATACGACAATCTCATTTCCGATCCACTAATCCTTTTTACTGCATTTCTCACTCCCACACATTGACGAATTCACACGGAAATTCCGTCGCTATGAAATACGAGTACTATGTGTTAGAAGACATTTCCTTCTAAATCGAGTGACGTTTCTATGGAAACGACAGGATTTTCTTTTGGGATACGAGAATCTGATTTCCGATCCACTAATCCTTCCTTACTGCATCCCTCACTCCCACACATTGACGAATTCACACGGAAATTGCTTCGCTATGAAATACGAGTACTATGTGTTTGAAGACATTTCCTTCTAAATCGAGTAACGTTTCTATGGAAACGACAGGATTTTCTTTTGGGATACGACAAACTCATTTCCAATCCACTAATCCCTCTTTACTGCATCGTTCACTCCCACACATTGACGAATTCACACGGAAATTGCGTCGCTATCAAATACGAGTACTATGTGTTAGAAGACATTTCCTTCTAAATCGAGTAACGTTTCTATGGAAACGACAGGATTTTCTTTTGGGATACGACAATCTCATTTCCGATCCACTAATCTTTCTTTACTGCATCCCTCACTCCCACACATTGACGAATTCACACGGAAATTGCGTCGCTGTGAAATACGAGTACTATGTGTTAGAAGACATTTCCTTCTAAATCGAGTAACGTTTCTATGGAAACGACAGGATTTTCTTTTGGGATACGACAATCACATTTCCGATCCACTAATCCTTCTTTACTGCATCCCTCACTCCCACACATTGACGAATTCACACGGAAATTGCGTCGCTATGAAATACGAGTACTATGTGTTAGAAGACATTTCCTTCTAAATCGCGTAAAGTTTCTATGGAAACGACAGGATTTTCCCTTGGGATACGACAATCTCATTTCCGATCCACTAATCCTTCTTTACTGCATTTCTCACTCCCACACATTGACGAATTCACACGGAAATTCCGTCGCTATGAAATACGAGTACTATGTGTTCTAAGACATTTCCTTCTAAATCGAGTAACGTTTCTATGGAAATGACAGGATTTTCTTTTGGGATACGACAATCTCATTTCCGATCCACTAATCCTTCTTTACTGCGTCCCTCAGTCCCACACATTGACGAATTCACACGGAAATTGCGTCGCTATGAAATACGAGTACCACGTGTTCTAAGACATTTCCTTTTAAATCGAGTAACGTTTCTATGGAAACGACAGGATTTTCTTTTGGGATACGACAATCTCATTTCCGATCCACTAATCCTTCTTTACTGCATCCCTCACTCCCTCACATTGACGAATTCACACGGAAATTCCGTCGCTATGAAATGCGAGTACTATGTGTTCTAAGACATTTCCTTCTAAATCGAGTAACGTTTCTATGGAAACGACAGGATTTTCTTTTGGGATACGACAATCTCATTTCCGATCCACTAATTCTTCTTTACTGCATTTCTCACTCCCACACATTGACGAATTCACACGGAAATTCCGTCGCTATGAAATACGAGTACTATGTGTTCTAAGACATTTCCTTCTAAATCGAGTAACGTTTCTATGGAAACGACAGGATTTTCTTTTGGGATACGACAATCTCATTTACGATCCACTAATCCTTCATTACTGCGTCCCTCACTCCCACACATTGACGAATTCACACGGAAATTGCGTCGCTATGAAATACGAGTACCATGTGTTCTAAGACATTTCCTTTTAAATCGAGTAACGTTTCTATGTAAACGACAGGATTTTCTTTTGGGATACGACAATCTCATTTCCGATCCACTAATCCTTCTTTACTGCATCCCTCACTCCCACACATTGACGAATTCACACGGAAATTCCGTCGCTATGAAATGCGAGTACTATGTGTTCTAAGACATTTCCTTCTATATCGAGTAACGTTTCTATGGAAACGACAGGATTTTCTTTTGGGATACGACAATCTCATTTCCGATCCACTAATCCTTCTTTACTGCATCCCTCACTCCCACACATTGACGAATTCACACGGAAATTCCGTCGCTATGAAATACAAGTACTATGTGTTCTAAGACTTTTCCTCCTAAATCGAGTAACGTTTCTATGGAAACGACAGGATTTTCTTTTGGGATACGACTATCACATTTCTGATCCACTAATCCTTCTTTACTGCATCCCTCACTCCCAAACATTGACGAATTCACACGGAAATTGCGTCGCTATGAAATACGAGTACTATGTGTTCTATGACTTCTCCTTCTAAATCGAGTAACGTTTCTATGGAAACGACAGGATTTTCTTTTGGGATACGACAATCACATTTCCGATCCACTAATCCTTCTTTACTGCATCCCTCACTCCCACACATTGACGAATTCACACAGAAATTCCGTCGCTATGAAATACGCGTACTATGTGTTCTAAGACATTTCCTTCTAAATCGAGTAACGTTTCTATGGAAACGACAGGATTTTCTTTTGGGATACGACAATCTCATTTCCGATCCACTAATCCTTCTTTACTGCATCCCTCACTCCCACACATTGACGAAATCACACGGAAATTGCGTCGCTATGAAATACGAGTACTATGTGTTAGAAGACATTTCCTTCTAAATCGAGTAACGATTCTATGGAAACGACAGGATTTTCTTTTGGGATACGACAATCTCATTTCCTAACCACTAATCCTTCTTTACTGCATCCCTCACTCCCACACATTGACGAATTCACACGGAAATTGTGTCGCTATGAAATACGAGTACTATGTGTTCTAAGACAATTCCTTCTAAATCGAGTAACGTTTCTATGGAAACGACAGGATTTTCTTTTGGGATACGACAATCACATTTCCGATCCACTAATCCTTCTTTACTGCATCCCTCACTCCCACACATTGACGAATTCACACGGAAATTGCGTCGCTATGAAATACGAGTACTATGTGTTAGAAGACATTTCCTTCTAAATCGCGTAAAGTTTCTATGGAAACGACAGGATTTTCCCTTGGGATACGACAATCTCATTTCCGATCCACTAATCCTTCTTTACTGCATCCCTCACTCCCACACATTGACGTATTCACACGGAAATTCCGTCGCTATGAAATACGAGTATTATGTGTTCTAAGACATTTCCTTCTAAATCGAGTAACGTTTCTATGGAAACGACAGGATTTTCTTTTGGGATACGACAATCTCATTTCCGATCCACTAATCCTTCTTTACTGCATTTCTCACTCCCACAAATTGACGAATTCACACGGAAATTCCGTCGCTATGAAATACGAGTACTATGTGTTCTAAGACATTTCCTTCTAAATCGAGTAACGTTTCTATGGAAACGACAGGATTTTCTTTTGGGATACGACAATCTCATTTCCGATCCACTAATCCTTCTTTACTGCGTCCCTCACTCCCACACATTGACGAATTCACACGGAAACTGCGTCGCTATGAAATACGAGTACCATGTGTTCTAAGACATTTCCTTTTAAATCGAGTAACGTTTCTATGGAAACGACAGGATTTTCTTTTGGGATACGACAATCTCATTTCCGATGCACTAATCCTTCTTTACTGCATCCCTCACTCCCACACATTGACGAATTCACACGGAAATTCCGTCGCTATGAAATGCGAGTACTATGTGTTCTAAGACATTTCCATCTAAATCGAGTAACGTTTCTATGGAAACGACAGGATTTTCTTTTGGGATACGACAATCTCATTTCCGATCCATTAATCCTTCTTTACTGCATCCCTCACTCCCACACATTGACGAATTCACACGGAAATTCCGTCGCTATGAAATACAAGTACTATGTGTTCTAAGACATTTCCTTCTAAATCGAGTAACGTTTCTATGGAAACGACAGGATTTTCTTTTGGGATACGATTATCACATTTCCGATCCACTAATCCTTCTTTACTGCATCCCTCACTCCCAAACATTGACGAATTCACACGGAAATTGCGTCGCTGTGAAATACGAGTACTATATGTTCTAAGACATATCCTTCTAAATCGAGTAACGTTTCTATGGAAACGACAGGATTTTCTATTGGGATACGACAATCACATTTCCGATCCACTAATCCTTCTTTACTGCATCCCTCACTCCCAAACATTGACGAATTCACACGGAAATTCCGTCGCTCTGAAATACGAGTACTATGTTTTCTAAGACATTTCCTTCTAAATCGAGTAACGTTTCTATGGAAACGACAGGATTTTCTTTTGGGATACGACAATCTCATTTCCGATCCACTAATCCTTCTTTACTGCGTCCCTCACTCCCACACATTGACGAATTCACACGGAAATTGCGTCGCTATGAAATGCGAGTACTATGTGTTCTAAGACATTTCCTTCTAAATCGAGTAACGTTTCTATGGAAACGACAGGATTTTCTTTTGGGATACGTCAATCTCATTTCCGATCCACTAATCCTTCTTTACTGCATCCCTCACTCCCAAACATTGACGAATTCACACGGCAATTCCGTCGCTATGAAATGCGAGTACTATGTGTTCTAAGACATTTCCTTCTAAATCGAGTAACGTTTCTATGGAAACGACAGGATGTTCTTTTGGGATACGACAATCTCATTTCCGATCCACTAATCCTTCTTTACTGCATCCCTCACTCCCACACATTGACGAATTCACACGGAAATTCCGTCGCTATGAAATACGAGTACTATGTGTTCTAAGACATTTCCTTCTAAATCGAGTAACGTTTCTATGGAAACGACAGGATTTTCTTTTGGGATACGAGAATCTCATTTCCGATCCACTAATCCTTCTTTACTGCGTCCCTCACTCCCACACATTGACGAATTCACACGGAAATTGCGTCGCTATGAAATACGAGTACTATGTGTTCTAAGACATTTCCTTTTAAATCGAGTAACGTTTCTATGGAAACGACAGGATTTTCTTTTGGGATACGACAATCTCATTTCCGATCCACTAATCCTTCTTTACTGCATCCCTCACTCCCACACATTGACGAATTCACACGGAAATTCCGTCGCTATGAAATGCGAGTACTATGTGTTCTAAGACATTTCCTTCTAAATCGAGTAACGTTTCTATGGAAACGACAGGATTTTCTTTTGGGATACGAAAATCTCATTTCCGATCCACTAATCCTTCTTTACTGCATCCCTCACTCCCAAACATTGACGAATTCACACGGAAAATTGCGTCGCTATGAAATACGAGTACTATGTGTTCGAAGACATTTCCTTCTAAATCGAGTAACGTTTCTATGGAAACGACAGGATTTTCTTTTGGGATACGACAATCTCATTTCCGATCCACTAATCCTTCTTTACTGCATCCCTCACTCCCACACATTGACGAATTCACACGGAAATTGCGTCGCTATGAAATACGAGTACTATGAGTTCTAAGACATTTCCTTCTAAATCGAGTAACGTTTCTATGGAAACGACAGGATATTCTTTTGGGGTACGACAATCTCATTTCCGATCCACTAATCCTTCTTTACTGCATCCCTCACTCCCACACATTGACGAATTCACACGGAAATTGCGTCGCTGTGAAATACGTGTATTATGTGTTCTAAGACATTTCCTTCTAAATCGAGTAACGTTTCTATGGAAACGACAGGATATTCTTTTGGGATACGACAATCTCATTTCCGATCCACTAATCCCTCTTTACTGCATCCCTCACTCCCTAACAATGACGAATTCACACGGAAATTCCGTCGCTATGAAATGCGAGTACTATGTGTTAGAAGACATTTCCTTCTAAATCGAGTAACGTGTCTATGGAAACGACAGGATTTTTTTTTGGGATACGACAATCTCATTTCCGATCCACTAATTCTTCTTTACTGCATCCCTCACTCCCACACATTGACGAATTCACACGGAAATTGCGTCGCTATGAAATACGAGTACTATGTGTTCTAAGACATTTCCTTCTAAATCGAGTAACGTTTCTATGGAAACGACAGGATATTCTTTTGGGGTACGACAATCTCATTTCCGATCCACTAATCCTTCTTTACTGCATCCCTCACTCCCACACATTGACGAATTCACACGGAAATTGCGTCGCTGTGAAATACGTGTATTATGTGTTCTAAGACATTTCCTTCTAAATCGAGTAACGTTTCTATGGAAACGACAGGATATTCTTTTGGGATACGACAATCTCATTTCCGATCCACTAATCCTTCTTTACTGCATCCCTCACTCCCACCATTGACGAATTCACACGAAAATTCCGTCGCTATGAAATACGAGTACTATGTGTTCTAAGACATTTCCTTCTAAATCGAGTAACGTTTCTATGGAAACGACAGGATTTTCTTTTGGGATACGACAATCTCATTTCCGATCCACTAATCCTTCTTTACTGCATCCCTCACTCCCAAACATTGACGAATTCACACGGAAATTAAGTCGCTATGAAATACGAGTACTATGTGTTCTAAGACATTTCCTTCTAAATCGAGTAACGTTTCTATGGAAACGACAGGATTTTCTTTTGGGATACGACAATCTCATTTCCGATCCACTAATCCTTCTTTACTGCATCCCTCACTCCCAAACATTGACGAAATCACACGGAAATTGCGTCGCTGTGAAATACGTGTATTATGTGTTCTAAGACATTTCCTTCTAAATCGAGTAACGTTTCTATGGAAACGACAGGATATTCTTTTGGGATACGACAATCTCATTTCCGATCCACTAATCCTTCTTTACTGCATCCCTCACTCCCACCATTGACGAATTCACACGGAAATTCCGTCGCTATGAAATACGAGTACTATGTGTTCTAAGACATTTCCTTCTAAATCGAGTAACGTTTCTATGGAAACGACAGGATTTTCTTTTGGGATACGACAATCTCATTTCCGATCCACTAATCCTTCTTTACTGCATCCCTCACTCCCACACATTGACGAATTCACACGGAAATTCCGTTGCTATGAAATACGAGTACTATGTGTTCTAAGACATTTCCTTCTAAATCGAGTAACGTTTCTATGGAAACGACAGGATTTTCTTTTGGGATACGACAATCTCATTTCCGATCCACTAATCCTTCTTTACTGCATCCCTCACTCCCAATCATTGACGAATTCACACGGAAATTAAGTCGCTATGAAATACGAGTACTATGTGTTCTAAGACATTTCCTTCTAAATCGAGTAACGTTTCTATGGAAACGACAGGATTTTCTTTTGGGATACGACAATCTCATTTCCGATCCACTAATCCTTCTTTACTGCATCCCTCACTCCCAAACATTGACGAAATCACACGGAAATTGCGTCGCTGTGAAATACGTGTATTATGTGTTCTAAGACATTTCCTTCTAAATCGAGTAACGTTTCTATGGAATCGACAGGATTTTTTTTTGGGATACGACAATCTCATTTCCGATCCACTAATTCTTCTTTACTGCATCCCTCACTCCCACACATTGACGAATTCACACGGAAATTCCGTCGCTATGAAATTCGAGTACTATGTGTTCTAAGACATTTCCTTCTAAATCGAGTAACGTTTCTATGGAAACGACAGGATTTTCTTTTGGGATACGACAATCACATTTCCGATCCACTAATCCTTCTTTACTGCATCCCTCACTCCCAAACATTGACGAAATCACACGGAAATTCCGTCGCTATGAAATACGAGTACTATGTTTTCTAAGACATTTCCTTCTAAATCGAGTAACGTTTCTATGGAAACGACAACATTTTCTTTTGGGATACGACAATCTCATTTCCGATCCACTAATCCTTCTTTACTGCGTCCCTCACTCCCACACATTGACAAATTCACACGGAAATTGCGTCGCTATGAAATACGAGTACTATGTGTTCTAAGACATTTCCTTCTAAATCGAGTAACGTTTCTATGGAAACGACAGGATTTTCTTTTGGGATACGACAATCACATTTCCGATCCAATAATCCCTCTTTACTGCATCCCTCACTCCCTAACATTGACGAATTCACACGGAAATTCCGTCGCTATGAAATGCGAGTACTATGTGTTAGAAGACATTTCCTTCTAAATCGAGTGACGTGTCTATGGAAACGACAGGATTTTTTTTTGGGATACGACAATCTCATTTCCGATCCACTAATTCTTCTTTACTGCATCCCTCACTCCCACACATTGACGAATTCACACGGAAATTCCGTCGCTATGAAATACGAGTACTATGTGTTCTAAGACATTTCCTTCTAAATCGAGTAACGTTCCTATGGAAACGATAGGATCTTCTTTTGGGATACGACAATCACATTTCCGATCCAGTAATCCTTCTTTACTGCATCCCTCACTCCCAAACATTGACGAATTCACACGGCAATTCCATCGCTATGAAATGCGAGTACTATGTGTTCTAAGACATTTCCTTCTAAATCGAGTAACGTTTCTATGGAAACGAAAGGATTTTCTTTTGGGATACGACAATCTCATTTCCGATCCACCAATCCTTCTTTACTGCATTTCTCACTCCCACACATTGACGAATTCACACGGAAATTCCGTCGCTATGAAATACGAGTACTATGTTTTCTAAGACATTTCCTTCTAAATCGAGTAACGTTTCTATGGAAACGACAGGATTTTCTTTTGGGATACGACAATCTCATTTCCGATCCACTAATCCTTCTTTACTGCGTCCCTCACTCCCACACATTGACGACTTCACACGGAAATTGCGTCGCTATGAAATACGAGTACCATGTGTTCTAAGACATTTCCTTTTAAATCGAGTAACGTTTCTATGGAAACGACAGGATTTTCTTTTGGGATACGACAATCTCATTTCCGATCCACTAATCCTTCTTTACTGCGTCCCTCACTCCCACACATTGACAAATTCACACGGAAATTGCGTCGCTATGAAATACGAGTACTATGTGTACTAAGACATTTCCTTCTAAATCGAGTAACGTTTCTATGGAAACGACAGGATTTTCTTTTGGGATACGACAATCACATTTCCGATCCACTAATCCTTCTTTACTGCATCCCTCACTCCCAAACATTGACGAAATCACACGGAAATTCCGTCGCTATGAAATACGAGTACTATGTTTTCTAAGACATTTCCTTCTAAATCGAGTAACGTTTCTATGGAAACGACAGGATTTTCTTTTGGGATACGACAATCTCATTTCCGATCCACTAATCCTTCTTTACTGCGTCCCTCACTCCCACACATTGACAAATTCACACGGAAATTGCGTCGCTATGAAATACGAGTACTATGTGTTCTAAGACATTTCCTTCTAAATCGAGTAACGTTTCTATGGAAACGACAGGATTTTCTTTTGGGATACGACAATCACATTTCCGATCCAATAATCCCTCTTTACTGCATCCCTCACTCCCTAACATTGACGAATTCACACGGAAATTCCGTCGCTATGAAATGCGAGTACTATGTGTTCTAAGAAATTTCCTTCTAAATCGAGTAACGTGTCTATGGAAATGACAGGATTTTTTTTTGGGATACGACAATCTCATTTCCGATCCACTAATTCTTCTTTACTGCATCCCTCACTCCCACACATTGACGAATTCACACGGAAATTCCGTCGCTATGAAATACGAGTACTATGTGTTCTAAGACATTTCCTTCTAAATCGAGTAACGTTCCTATGGAAACGATAGGATTTTCTTTTGGGATACGACAATCACATTTCCGATCCACTAATCCTTCTTTACTGCATCCCTCACTCCCAAACATTGACGAATTCACACGGCAATTCCATCGCTATGAAATGCGAGTACTATGTGTTCTAAGACATTTCCTTCTAAATCGAGTAACGTTTCTATGGAAACGATAGGATTTTTTTTTGGGATACGACAATCTCATTTCCGATCCACCAATCCTTCTGTACTGCATCCCTCACTCCCACACATTGACGAATTCACACGGAAATTCAGTCGCTATTAAATACAAGTACTATCTGTTCTAAGACATTTCCTTCTAAATCGAGTAACGTTTCTATGGATACGACAGGATTTTCTTTTGGGATACGACTATCTCATTTCCGATCCACTATTCCTTCTTTACTGCATCCCTCACTCCCAAACATTGACGAATTCGCACGGAAATTGCGTCGCTGTGAAATACGAGTACTATGTGTTCTAAGACATATCATCTAAATCGAGTAACGTTTCTATGGAAACGACAGGATTTTCTTTTGGGATACGACAATCTCATTTCCGATCCACTAATCTTTCTTTACTGCATCCCTCACTCCCACACATTGACGAATTCACACGGAAATTCCGTCGCTATGAAATACAAGTACTATGTGTTCTAAGACATTTCCTTCCAAATCGAGTAACGTTTCTATGCTAACGACAGGATTTTCTTTTGGGATACGACTATCACATTTCCGATCCACTAATCCTTCTTTACTGCATCCCTCACTCCCAAACATTGACGAATTCACACCGAAATTGCGTCGCTGTGAAATACGAGTACTATGTGTTCTTAGACATATCCTTCTACATCGAGTAACGTTTCTATGGAAACGACAGGATTTTCTTTTGGGATACGACAATCACATTTCCGATCCACTAATCCTTCTTTACTGCATCCCTCACTCCCAAACATTGACGAATTTACACGGAAATTCCGTCGCTATGAAATACGAGTACTATGTTTTCTAAGACATTTCCTTCTAAATCGAGTAACGTTTCTATGGAAACGACTGGATTTTCTTTTGGGATACGACAATCTCATTTCCGATCCACTAATCCTTCTTTACTGCGTCCCTCACTCCCACACATTGACGAATTCACACGGAAATTGCGTCGCTATGAAATACGAGTACTATGTGTTCTAAGACATTTCCTTCTAAATCGAGTAACGTTTCTATGGAAACGACAGAATTTTCTTTTGGGATACGACAATCTCATTTCCGATCCACTAATCCTTCTTTACTGCATCCCTCACTCCCAATCATTGGCGAATTCACACGGAAAATTGCGTCGCTATGAAATACGAGTACTATGTGTTCTAAGACATTTCCTTCTAAATCGAGTAACGTTTCTATGGAAACGACAGGATTTTCTTTTGGGAAACGACAATCTCATTTCCGATCCACTAATCCTTCTTTACTGCATCCCTCACTCCCACACATAGACGAATTCACACGGAAATTCCGTCGCTATGAAATACGAGTACTATGTGTTCTAAGACATTTCCTTCTAAATCGAGTAACGTTTCTATGGAAACGAAAGGATTTTCATTTGGGATACGACAATCTCATATCCGATCCACTAATCCTTCTTTACTGCATCCCTCACTCCCACACATTGACGAATTCACACGGAAATTGCGTCGCTATGAGATACGAGTACTATGTGTTCTAAGACATTTCCTTCTAAATCGAGTAACGTTTCTATGGAAACGACAGGATTTTCTTTTGGGATACGACAATCTCATTTCCGATCCACTAATCCTTCTTTACTGCATCCCTCACTCCCACACATTGACGAATTCACACGGAAATTCCGTCGCTATGAAATACGAGTACTATGTGTTCTAAGACATTTCCTTCTAAATCGAGTAACGTTTCTATGGAGACGACAGGATTTTCTTTTGGGATACGACAATCACATTTCCGATCCAATAATCCCTCTTTACTGCATCCCTCACTCCCTAACATTGACGAATTCACACGGAAATTCCGTCGCTATGAAATGCGAGTACTATGTGTTCTAAGAAATTTCCTTCTAAATCGAGTAACGTTTCTATGGAATCGACAGGATTTTTTTTTGGGATACGACAATCTCATTTCCGATCCACTAATTCTTCTTTACTGCATCCCTCACTCCCACACATTGACGAATTCACACGGAAATTCCGTCGCTATGAAATACGAGTACTATGTTTTCTAAGACATTTCCTTCTAAATCGAGTAACGTTTCTATGGAAACGACAGGATTTTCTTTTGGGATACGACAATCTAATTTCCGATCCACTAATCCTTCTTTACTGCGTCCCTCACTCCCACACATTGACAATTTCACACGGAAATTGCGTCGCTATGAAATACGAGTACTATGTGCTCTAAGACATTTCCTTCTACATCGAGTAACGTTTCTATGGAAACGATAGGATTTTCTTTTGGGATACGACAATCTCATTTCCGATCCACTAATCCTTCCTTACTGCATCCCTCACTCCCAAACATTGACGAATTCACACGGAAATTGCGTCGCTATGAAATACGAGTACTATGTGTTCCAAGACATTTCCTTCTAAATCGAGTAACGTTTCTATGGATTCGACAGGATTTTCTTTTGGGATACAATTATCACATTTACGATCCACTATTCCTTCTTTACTGCATCCCTTACTCCCAAACATTGACGAATTCACACGGAAATTGCGTCGCTGTGAAATACGAGTACTATGTGTTCTAAGACATATCATCTAAATCGAGTAACGTTTCTATGGAAACGACAGGATTTTCTTTTGGGATACGACAATCACATTTCCGATCCACTAATCCTTCTTTACTGCATCCCTCACTCCCACACATTGACGAATTCACACGGAAATTCCGTCGCTATGAAATACGAGTACTATGTTTTCTAAGACATTTTCTTCTAAATCGAGTAACGTTTCTATGGAAACGACAGGATTTTCTTTTGGGATACGACAATCTCATTTCCGATCCACTAATCCTTCTTTACTGCGTCCCTCACTCCCACACATTGACGTATTCACACGGAATTTGCGTCGCTATGAAATACGAGTACTATGTGTTCTAAGACATTTCCTTCTAAATCGAGTAACGTTTCTATGGAAACGACAGGATTTTCTTTTGGGATACGACGATCTCATTTCCGATCCACTAATCCTTCTTTACTGCATCCCTCACTCTTAAACATTGACGAATTCACACGGCTATTACGTCGCTATGAAATGCGAGTACTACGTGTTCTAAGACATTTCCTTCTAAATCGAGTAACGTTTCTATGGAAACGACAGGATTTTCTTTTGGGATACGACAATCTCATTTCCGATCCACTAATCCTTCTTTACTACATCCCTCACTCCCACACATTGACGAATTCACACGGAAATTCCGTCGCTACGAAATACAAGTACTATGTGTTCTAAGACATTTCCTTCTAAATCGAGTAACGTTTCTATGGAAACGACAGGATTTTCTTTTGGGATACGACTATCACATTTCCGATCCACTAATCCTTCTTTACTGCATCCCTCACTCCCAAACATTGACAAATTCACACGGAAATTGCGTCGCTGTGAAATACGAGTACTATGTGTTCTCAGACATATCCTTCTACATCGAGTAACGTTTCTATGGAAACGACAGGATTTTCTTTTGGGATACGACAATCACATTTCCGATCCACTAATCCTTCTTTACTGCATCCCTCACACCCAAACATTGACGAATTTACACGGAAATTCCGTCGCTATGAAATACGAGTACTATGTCTTCTAAGACATTTCCTTCTAAATCGAGTAACGTTTCTATGGAAACGACTGGATTATCTTTTGGGATACGACAACCTCATTTCCGATCCACTAATCCTTCTTTACTGCGTCTCTCACTCCCACACATTGACGAATTCACACGGAAATTGCGTCGCTATGAAATACGAGTACTATGTGTTCTAAGACATTTCCTTCTAAATCGAGTAACGTTTCTATGGAAACGACAGAATTTTCTTTTGGGATACGACAATCTCATTTCCGATCCACTAATCCTTCTTTACTGCATCCCTCACTCCCAAACATTGACGAATTCACACGGAAAATTGCGTCGCTATGAAATACGAGTACTATGTGTTCTAAGACATTTCCTTCTAAATCGAGTAACGTTTCTATGGAAACGACAGGATTTTCTTTTGGGATACGAGAATCTCATTTCCGATCCACTAATCCTTCTTTACTGCATCCCTCACTCCCACACATTGACGAATTCACACGGAAATTCCGTCGCTATGAAATACGAGTACTATGTGTTCTAAGACATTTCCTTCTAAATCGAATAACGTTTCTATGGAAACGAAAGGATTTTCATTTGGGATACGACAATCTCATATCCGATCCACTAATCCTTCTTTACTGCATCCCTCACTCCCACACATTGACGAATTCACACGGAAATTGCGTCGCTATGAAATACGAGTACTATGTGTTCTAAGACATTTCCTCCTAAATCGAGTAACGTTTCTATGGAAACGACAGGATTTTCTTTTGGGATACGACAATCTCATTTCCGATCCACTAATCCTTCTTTACTGCATCCCTCACTCCCACACATTGACGAATTCACACGGAAATTCCGTCGCTATGAAATACGAGTACTATGTGTTCTAAGACATTTCCTTCTAAATCGAGTAACGTTTCTATGGAAACGACTGGATTTTCTTTTGGGATACGACAATATCATTTCCGATCCACTAATCCTTCTTTACTGCATCCCTCACTCCCACACATTGACGAATTCACACGGAAATTAAGTCGCTATGAAATACGAGTACTATGTGTTCTAAGACATTTCCTTCTAAATCGAGTAACGTTTCTATGGAAACGATAGGATTTTCTTTTGGGATACGACAATCTCATTTCCGATCCACTAATCCTTCTTTACTGCATCCCTCACTCCCAAACATTGACGAATTCACACGGAAATTCCGTCGCTATGAAATACGAGTACTATGTTTTCTAAGACATTTCCTTCTAAATCGAGTAACGTTTCTATGGAAACGACAGGATTTTCTTTTGGGATGCGACAATCTCATTTCCGATCCACTAATCCTTCTTTACTGCGTCCCTCACTCCCACACATTGACAAATTCACACGGAAATTGCGTCGCTATGAAATACGAGTACTATGTGTACTAAGACATTTCCTTCTAAATCGAGTAACGTTTCTATGGAAACGACAGGGTTTTCTTTTGGGATACGACAATCTTATTTCCGATCCACTAATCCTTCTTTACTGCATCCCTCACTCCCAAACATTGACGAATTCACACGGAAATTGCGTCGCTATGAAATACGAGTACTATGTGTTCTAAGACATTTCCTTCTAAATCGAGTAACGTTTCTATGGAAAAGACAGGATTTTCTTTTGGGATACGACAATCTCATTTCCGATCCACTAATCGTTCTTTACTGCATCCCTCACTCCCACACATTGACGAATTCACACGGAAATTCCGTCGCTATGAAATACGAGTACTATGTGTTCTAAGACATTTCCTTCTAAATCGAGTAACGTTTCTATGGAAACGACAGGATTTTCTTTTGGGATACGACAATCACATTTCCGATCCAATAATCCCTCTTTACTGCATCCCTCACTCCCCAACATTGACGAATTCACACGGAAATTCCGTCGCTATGAAATGCGAGTACTATGTGTTCTAAGAAATTTCCTTCTAAATCGAGTAACGTTTCTATGGAATCGACAGGATTTTTTTTTGGGATACGACAATCTCATTTCCGATCCACTAATTCTTCTTTACTGCATCCCTCACTCCCAAACATTGACGAATTCACACGGAAATTGCGTCGCTATGAAATACGAGTACTATGTGTTCCAAGACATTTCCTTCTAAATCGAGTAACGTTTCTATGGATACGACAGGATTTTCTTTTGGGATACAATTATCACATTTACGATCCACTATTCCTTCTTTACTGCATCCCTTACTCCCAAACATTGACGAATTCACACGGAAATTGCGTCGCTGTGAAATACGAGTACTATGTGTTCTAAGACATATCATCTAAATCGAGTAACGTTTCTATGGAAACGACAGGATTTTCTTTTGGGATACGACAATCACATTTCCGATCCACTAATCCTTCTTTACTGCATCCCTCACTCCCACACATTGACGAATTCACACGGAAATTCCGTCGCTATGAAATACGAGTACTATGTTTTCTAAGACATTTTCTTCTAAATCGAGTAACGTTTCTATGGAAACGACAGGATTTTCTTTTGGGATACGACAATCTCATTTCCGATCCACTAATCCTTCTTTACTGCGTCCCTCACTCCCACACATTGACGTATTCACACGGAATTTGCGTCGCTATGAAATACGAGTACTATGTGTTCTAAGACATTTCCTTCTAAATCGAGTAACGTTTCTATGGAAACGACAGGATTTTCTTTTGGGATACGACGATCTCATTTCCGATCCACTAATCCTTCTTTACTGCATCCCTCACTCTTAAACATTGACGAATTCACACGGCAATTACGTCGCTATGAAATGCGAGTACTACGTGTTCTAAGACATTTCCTTCTAAATCGAGTAACGTTTCTATGGAAACGACAGGATTTTCTTTTGGGATACGACAATCTCATTTCCGATCCACTAATCCTTCTTTACTGCATCCCTCACTCCCACACATTGACGAATTCACACGGAAATTCCGTCGCTACGAAATACAAGTACTATGTGTTCTAAGACATTTCCTTCTAAATCGAGTAACGTTTCTATGGAAACGACAGGATTTTCTTTTGGGATACGACTATCACATTTCCGATCCACTAATCCTTCTTTACTGCATCCCTCACTCCCAAACATTGACGAATTCACACGGAAATTGCGTCGCTGTGAAATACGAGTACTATGTGTTCTCAGACATATCCTTCTACATCGAGTAACGTTTCTATGGAAACGACAGGATTTTCTTTTGGGATACGACAATCACATTTCCGATCCACTAATCCTTCTTTACTGCATCCCTCACACCCAAACATTGACGAATTTACACGGAAATTCCGTCGCTATGAAATACGAGTACTATGTCTTCTAAGACATTTCCTTCTAAATCGAGTAGCGTTTCTATGGAAACGACTGGATTATCTTTTGGGATACGACAACCTCATTTCCGATCCACTAATCCTTCTTTACTGCGTCTCTCACTCCCACACATTGACGAATTCACACGGAAATTGCGTCGCTATGAAATACGAGTACTATGTGTTCTAAGACATTTCCTTCTAAATCGAGTAACGTTTCTATGGAAACGACAGAATTTTCTTTTGGGATACGACAATCTCATTTCCGATCCACTAATCCTTCTTTACTGCATCCCTCACTCCCAAACATTGACGAATTCACACGGAAAATTGCGTCGCTATGAAATACGAGTACTATGTGTTCTAAGACATTTCCTTCTAAATCGAGTAACGTTTCTATGGAAACGACAGGATTTTCTTTTGGGATACGACAACCTCATTTCCGATCCACTAATCCTTCTTTACTGCATCCCTCACTCCCACACATTGACGAATTCACACGGAAATTCCGTCGCTATGAAATACGAGTACTATGTGTTCTAAGACATTTCCTTCTAAATCGAGTAACGTTTCTATGGAAACGACAGAATTTTCTTTTGGGATACGACAATCTCATTTCCGATCCACTAATCCTTCTTTACTGCATCCCTCACTCCCAAACATTGACGAATTCACACGGAAAATTGCGTCGCTATGAAATACGAGTACTATGTGTTCTAAGACATTTCCTTCTAAATCGAGTAACGTTTCTATGGAAACGACAGGATTTTCTTTTGGGATACGACAATCTCATTTCCGATCCACTAATCCTTCTTTACTGCATCCCTCACTCCCACACATTGACGAATTCACACGGAAATTCCGTCGCTATGAAATACGAGTACTATGTGTTCTAAGACATTTCCTTCTAAATCGAATAACGTTTCTATGGAAACGAAAGGATTTTCATTTGGGATACGACAATCTCATATCCGATCCACTAATCCTTCTTTACTGCATCCCTCACTCCCACACATTGACGAATTCACACGGAAATTGCGTCGCTATGAAATACGAGTACTATGAGTTCTAAGACATTTCCTTCTAAATCGAGTAACGTTTCTATGGAAACGACAGGATTTTCTTTTGGGATACGACAATCTCATTTCCGATCCACTAATCCTTCTTTACTGCATCCCTCACTCCCACACATTGACGAATTCACACGGAAATTCCGTCGCTATGAAATACGAGTACTATGTGTTCTAAGACATTTCCTTCTAAATCGAGTAACGTTTCTATGGAAACGACTGGATTTTCTTTTGGGATACGACAATATCATTTCCGATCCACTAATCCTTCTTTACTGCATCCCTCACTCCCACACATTGACGAATTCACACGGAAATTCCGTCGCTATGAAATACGAGTACTATGTGTTCTAAGACATTTCCTTCTACATCGAGTAACGTTTCTATGGAAACGACAGGATTTTCTTTTGGTATACGACAATCACATTTCCGATCCAATAATCCCTCTTTACTGCATCCCTCACTCCCTAACATTGACGAATTCACACGGAAATTCCGTCGCTATGAAATGCGAGTACTATGGGTTCTAAGAAATTTCCTTCTAAATCGAGTAACGTTTCTATGGAAACGACAGGATTTTCTTTTGGGATACGACAATCTCATTTCCGATCCACTAATCCTTCTTTACTGCATCCCTCACTCCCACACATTGACGAATTCACACGGAAATTCCGTCGCTATGAAATACGAGTACTATGTGTTCTAAGACATTTCCTTCTAAATGGAGTAACGTTTCTATGGAAACGACAGGATTTTCTTTTGGGATACGACAATCTCATTTCCGATCCACTAATCCTTCTTTACTGCGTCCCTCACTCCCACACATTGACGAATTCACACGGAAATTGCGTCGCTATGAAATACGAGTACTATGTGTTCTAAGACATTTCCTTCTAAATCGAGTAACGTTTCTATGGAAACGACAGGATTTTCTTTTGGGACACGACAATCTCATTTCCGATCCACTAATAGTTCTTTACTGCATCCCTCACTCCCACACATTGACGAATTCACACAGAAATTCCGCGCTATGAAATACGAGTACTATGTGTTCTACGACATTTCCTTCTAAATCGAGTAACGTTTCTATGGAAACGACAGGATTTTCTTTTGGGATACAATCTCATTTCCGATCCACTAATCCTTCTTTACTGCGTCCCTCACTCCCACACATTGACGAATTCACACGGAAATTCCGTCGCTATGAAATACGAGTACTATGTGTTCTAAGTTATTTCCTTCTAAATCGAGTTACGTTTCTATGGAAACGACAGGATTTTCTTTTGGGATACGACAATCTCATTTCCGATCCACTAATCTTTCTTTACTGCATCCCTCACTCCCAAACATTGACGAATTCACACGGCAATTCCGTCGCTATGAAATGCGAGTACTATGTGTTCTAAGACATTTCCTCCTAAATCGAGTAACGTTTCTATGGAAACGACAGGATTTTCTTTTGGGATACGACAATCTCATTTCCGATCCACTAATCCTTCTTTACTGCATCCCTCACTCCCACACATTGACGAATTCACACGGAAATTCCGTCGCTATGAAATACGAGTACTATGTGTTCTAAGACATTTCCTTCTAAATCGAGTAACGTTTCTATGGAAACGACAGGATTTTCTTTTGGGATACGACAATCTCATTTCCGACCCACTAATCCTCCATTACTGCGTCCCTCACTCCCACACATTGACGAATTCACACGGAAATTGCGTCGCTATGAAATACGAGTACTATGTGTTCTAAGACATTTCCTTCTTAATCGAGTAACGTTTCTATGGAAACGACAGGATTTGCTTTTGGGAAACGACAATCTCATTTCCGATCCACTAATCCTTCTTTACTGCATCCCTCACTCCCACACATTGCCGAATTCACACGGAAATTCCGTCGCTATGAAATGCGAGTACTATGTGTTCTAAGACATTTCCTTCTAAATCGAGTAACGTTTCTATGGAAACGACAGGATTTTCTTTTGGGATACGACAATCTCATTTCCGATCCACTAATCCTTCTTTACTGCATCCCTCACTCCCACACATTGACGAATTCACACGGAAATTCCGCCGCTATGAAATACGAGTACTCTGTGTTCTAAGACATTTCCTTCTAAATCGAGTAACGTTTCTATGGAAACGACAGGATTTTCTTCTGGGATACGACAATCACATTTCCGATCCACTAATCCTTCTTTACTGCATCCCTCACTCCCAAACATTGACGAATTCACACGGAAATTCCGTCGCTATGAAATGCGAAAGCTATGTGTTCTAAGAAATTTCCTTCTAAATCGAGTAACGTTTCTATGGAAATGACAGGATTTTCATTTGGGATACGACAATCTCATTTCCGATTTACTAATCCTTCTTTACTGCATAACTTACTCCCACACATTGACGAATTCACACGGAAATTGCGTCGACATGAAATACGAGTACTATGTGTTCTAAGAAATTTCCTTCTAAATCGAGTAACGTTTCTATGGAAACGACTGGATTTTCTTTTGGGATACGACAATCACATTTCCGATCCACTAATCTTTCTTTACTGCATCCCTCATTCCCACACATTGACGAATTCACACGGAAATTGCGTCGCTATGAAATACTATGGGTTCTATGACTTCTCCTTCTAAATCGAGTAACGTTTCTATGGAAACGGCAGGATTTTCTTTTGGGATACGACAATCTCATTTCCGATTCACTAATCCTTCTTTACTGCATCCCTTTCTCCCACACATTGACGAATTCACACGGAAATTGCGTCGCTATGAAGTACTACGTGTTCTAAGACATTTCCTTCTAAATCGAGTAACGTTTCTATGGAAACGACAGGATTTTCTTTTGGGATACGACAATCTCATTTCCGATCCACTAATCCTTCTTTACTGCAACCCTCACTCCCACTCATTGACGAATTCACACGGAAATTGCGTCGCTATGAAATACTATGGGTTCTATGACTTCTCCTTCTAAATCGAGTACCGATTCTATGGAAACGACAGGATTTTCTTTTGGGATACGGCAATCTTCTTTCCGATCCACTAATCCTTCTTTACTGCATCCCTCACTCCCACTCATTGACCAATTCACACGGAAATTGCGTCGCTATGAAATACTATGTGTTCTAAGACATTTCCTTCTAAATCGAGTAACGTTTCTATGGAAACGACAGGATTTTCTTTTGGGATACGACAATCACATTTCCGATCCACTAATCCTTCTTTACTGCATCCCTCACTCACAAACATTGATGAATTCACACGGAAATTCCGTCGCTATGAAATGCGAAAGCTATGTGTTCTAAGACATTTCCTTCTAAATCGAGTAACGTTTCTATGGAAACGACAGGATTTTATTTTGGGATAGGACAATCTCATTTCCGATCCACTAATCCTTCTTTACTGCATCCCTCACTCCCACACATTGACGAATTCACACGGAAATTCCGTCGCTATGAAATACGAGTACTATGTGCTCTAAGACATTTCCTTCTAAATCGAGTAACGTTTCTATGGAAACGACAGGATTTTCTTTAGGGATACGACAATCTCATTTCCGATCCACTAATCCTTCTTTACTGCGTCCCTCACTCCCACACATTGACGAATTCACACGGAAATTGCGTCGCTATGAAATACGAGTACTATGTGTTCTAAGACATTTCCTTCTAAATCGAGTAACGTTTCTATGGAAACGACAGGATTTTCTTTTGGGATACGACAATCTCATTTCCGATCCACTAATCCTTCTTTGATGCATCCCTCACTCCCAAACATTGACGAATTCACACGGCAATTCCGTCGCTATGAAATGCGAGTACTATGTGTTCTAAGACATTTCCTTCTAAATAGAGTAACGTTTCTACGGAAACGCCAGGATTTTCTTTTGGGATACGACAATCTCATTTCCGATCCACTAATCCTTCTTTACTGTATCCCTCACTCCCACACATTGACGAATTCACACGGAAATTCCGTCGCTATGAAATACGAGTACTATGTGTTCTAAGACATTTCCTTCTAAATCGAGTAACGTTTCTATGGAAACGACAGGATTTTCTTTTGGGATACGACAATCTCATTTCCGATCCACTAATCCTTCTTTACTGCGTTCCTCACTCCCACACATTGACGAATTCACACGGAAATTGCGTCGCTATGAAATACGAGTACTATGTGTTCAAAGACATTTCCTTCTAAATCGAGTAACGTTTCTATGGAAACGACAGGATTTTCTTTTGGGATACGACAATCTCATTTCCGATCCACTAATCCTTCTTTACTGCATCCCTCACTCCCAAACATTGACGAATTCACACGGCAATTACGTCGCTATGAAATGCGAGTACTACGTGTTCTAAGACATTTCCTTCTAAATCGAGTAACGTTTCTATGGAAACGACAGGATTTTCTTTTGGGATACGACAATCTCATTTCCGATCCACTAATCCTTCTTTACTGCATCCCTCACTCCCACACATTGACGAATCCACACGGAAATTCCGTCGCTATGAAATACAAGTACTATGTGTTCTAAGACATTCCCTTCTAAATCGAGTAACGTTTCTATGGAAACGACAGGATTTTCTTTTGGGATACGACTATCACATTTCCGATCCACTAATCCTTCTTTACTGCATCCCTCACTCCCAAACATTGACGAATTCACACGGAAATTGCGTCGCTGTGAAATACGAGTACTATGTGTTCTCAGACATATCCTTCTACATCGAGTAACGTTTCTATGGAAACGACAGGATTTTCTTTTGGGATACGACAATCACATTTCCGATCCACTAATCCTTCTTTACTGCATCCCTCACTCCCAAACATTGACGAATTTACACGGAAATTCCGTCGCTATGAAATACGAGTACTATGTTTTCTAAGACATTGCCTTCTAAATCGAGTAACGTTTCTATGGAAACGACTGGATTTTCTTTTGGGATACGACAACCTCATTTCCGATCCACTAATCCTTCTTTACTGCGTCTCTCACTCTCACACATTGACGAATTCACACGGAAATTGCGTCGCTATGAAATACGAGTACTATGTGTTCTAAGACATTTCCTTCTAAATCGAGTAACGTTTCTAGGGAAACGACAGAATTTTCTTTTGGGATACGACAATCTCATTTCCGATCCACTAATCCTTCTTTACTGCATCCCTCACTCCCAAACATTGACGAATTCACACGGAAAATTGCGTCGCTATGAAATACGAGTACTATGTTTTCTAAGACATTTCCTTCTAAATCGAGTAACGTTTCTATGGAAACGACAGGATTTTCTTTTGGGATACGACAATCTCATTTCCGATCCACTAATCCTTCTTTACTGCATCCCTCACTCCCACACATTGACGAATTCACACGGAAATTCCGCCGCTATGAAATACGAGTACTCTGTGTTCTAAGACATTTCCTTCTAAATCGAGTAACGTTTCTATGGAAACGACAGGATTTTCTTTTGGGATACGACAATCACATTTCCGATCCACTAATCCTTCTTTACTGCATCCCTCACTCCCAAACATTGACGAATTCACACGGAAATTCCGTCGCTATGAAATGCGAAAGCTATGTGTTCTAAGAAATTTCCTTCTAAATCGAGTAACGTTTCTATGGAAATGACAGGATTTTCATTTGGGATACGACGATCTCATTTCCGATTTACTAATCCTTCTTTACTGCATAACTCACTCCCACACATTGACGAATTCACACGGAAATTGCGTCGACATGAAATACGAGTACTATGTGTTCTAAGAAATTTCCTTCTAAATCGAGTAACGTTTCTATTGAAACGACTGGATTTTCTTTTGGGATACGACAATCACATTTCCGATCCACTAATCTTTCTTTACTGCATCCCTCACTCCCACACATTGACGAATTCACACGGAAATTGCGTCGCTATGAAATACTATGGGTTCTATGACTTCTCCTTCTAAATCGAGTAACGTTTCTACGGAAACGGCAGGATTTTCTTTTGGGATACGACAATCTCATTTCCGATTCACTAATCCTTCTTTACTGCATCCCTCACTCCCACACATTGACGAATTCACACGGAAATTGCGTCGCTATGAAGTACTACGTGTTCTAAGACATTTCCTTCTAAATCGAGTAACGTTTCTATGGAAACGACAGGATTATCTTTTGGGATACGACAATCTCATTTCCGATCCACTAATCCTTCTTTACTGCAACCCTCACTCCCACTCATTGACGAATTCACACGGAAATTGCGTCGCTATGAAATACTATGGGTTCTATGACTTCTCCTTCTAAATCGAGTACCGTTTCTATGGAAACGACAGGATTTACTTTTGGGATACGACAATCTTCTTTCCGATCCACTAAACCTTCTTTACTGCATCCCTCACTCCCACTCATTGACCAATTCACACGGAAATTGCGTCGCTATGAAATACTATGTGTTCTAAGACATTTCCTTCTAAATCGAGTAACGTTTCTATGGAAACGACAAGATTTTCTTTTGGGATACGACAATCACATTTCCGATCCACTAATCCTTCTTTACTGCATCCCTCACTCCCAAACATTGATGAATTCACACGGAAATTCCGTCGCTATGAAATGCGAAAGCTATGTGTTCTAAGACATTTCCTTCTAAATCGAGTAACGTTTCTATGGAAACGACAGGATTTTCTTTTGGGATAGGACAATCTCATTTCCGATCCACTAATCCTTCTTTACTGCATCCCTCACTCCCACACATTGACGAATTCACACGGAAATTCCGTCGCTATGAAATACGAGTACTATGTGTTCTAAGACATTTCCTTCTAAATCGAGTAACGTTTCTATGGAAACGACAGGATTTTCTTTTGGGATACGACAATCTCATCTCCGATCCACTAATCCTTCTTTACTGCGTCCCTCACTCCCACACATTGACGAATTCACACGGAAATTGCGTCGCTATGAAATACGAGTACTATGTGTTCTAAGACATTTCCTTCTGAATCGAGTAACGTTTCTATGGAAACGACAGGATTTTCTTTTGGGATACGACAATCTCATTTCCGATCCACTAATCCTTCTTTACTGCATCCCTCACTCCCAAACATTGACGAATTCACACGGCAATTCCGTCGCTATGAAATGCGAGTACTATGTGTTCTAAGACATTTCCTTCTAAATAGAGTAACGTTTCTACGGAAACGCCAGGATTTTCTTTTGGGATACGACAATCTCATTTCCGATCCACTAATCCTTCTTTACTGTATCCCTCACTCCCACACATTGACGAATTCACACGGAAATTCCGTCGCTATGAAATACGAGTACTATGTGTTCTAAGACATTTCCTTCTAAATCGAGTAACGTTTCTATGGAAACGACAGGATTTTCTTTTGGGATACGACAATCTCATTTCCGATCCACTAATCCTTCTTTACTGCGTCCCTCACTCCCTCACATTGACGAATTCACACGGAAATTGCGTCGCTATGAAATACGAGTACTATGTGTTCCAAGACATTTCCTTCTAAATCGAGTAACGTTTCTATGGATACGACAGGATTTTCTTTTGGGATACGATTATCAGATTTCCGATCCACTATTCCTTCTTTACTGCATCCCTCACTCCCAAACATTGACGAATTCACACGGAAATTCCGTCGCTATGAAATACGAGTACTACGTTTTCTAAGACATTTCCTTCTAAATCGAGTAACGTTTCTATGGAAACGACAGGATTTTCTTTTGGGATACGACAATCTCATTTCCGATCCACTAATCCTTCTTTACTGCGTCCCTCACTCCCACACATTGACGAATTCACACGGAAATTGCGTCGCTATGAAATACGAGTACTATGTGTTCTAAGACATTTCCTTCTAAATCGAGTAACGTTTCTATGGAAACGACAGGATTTTCTTTTGGGATACGACAATCTCATTTCCGATCCACTAATCCTTCTTTACTGCACCCCTCACTCCCAAACATTGACGAATTCACACGGAAAATTGCGTCGCTATGAAATACGAGTACTATGTGTTCTAAGACATTTCCTTCTAAATCGAGTAACGTTTCTATGGAAACGACAGGATTTTCTTTTGGGATACGACAATCTCATTTCCGATCCACTAATCCTTCTTTATTGCATCCCTCACTCCCACACATTGACGAATTCACACGGAAATTGCGTCGCTATGAAATACGAGTACTATGTGTTCTAAGACATTTCCTTCTAAATCGAGTAACGTTTCTATGGAAACGACAGGATTTTCTTTTGGTATACGACAATCACATTTCCGATCCAATAATCCCTCTTTACTGCATCCCTCACTCCCTAACATTGAAGAATTCACACGGAAATTCCGTCGCTATGAAATGCGAGTACTATGTGTTCTAAGAAATTTCCTTCTAAATCGAGTAACGTTTCTATGGAAACGACAGGATTTTTTTTTGGGATACGACAATCTCATTTCCGATCCACTAATTCTTCTTTACTGCATCCCTCACTCCCACACATTGACGAATTCACACGGAAATTCCGTCGCTATGAAATACGAGTACTATGTGTTCTAAGACATTTCCTTCTGAATCGAGTAACGTTTCTATGGAAACGATAGGATTTTCTTTTGGGATACGACAATCACATTTCCGATCCACTAATCCTTCTTTACTGCATCCCTCACTCCCAAACATTGACGAACTCACACGGCAATTCCATCGCTATGAAATGCGAGTACTATGTGTTCTAAGACATTTCCTTGTAAATCGAGTAACGTTTCTATGGAAACGACAGGATTTTCTTTTGGGATACGACAATCTCATTTCCGATCCACTAATCCTTCTTTACTGCATCCCTCACTCCCACACATTGACGAATTCACACGGAAATTCCGTCGCTATGAAATACGAGTACTATGTGTTCTAAGACATTTCCTTCTAAATCGAGTAACGTTTCAATGGAAACGACAGGATTTTCTTTTGGGATACGACAATCTCATTTCCGATTTACTAATCCTTCTTTACTGCATCCCTCACTCCCACACATTGACGAATTCACACGGAAATTCCGTCGCTATGAAATACGAGTACTATGTGTTCTAAGACATTTCCTTCTAAATGGAGTAACGTTTCTATGGAAACGACAGGATTTTCTTTTGGGATACGACAATCTCATTTCCGATCCACTAATCCTTCTTTACTGCGTCCCTCACTCCCACACATTGACGAATTCACACGGAAATTGCGTCGCTATGAAATACGAGTACTATGTGTTCTAAGACATTTCCTTCTAAATCGAGTAACGTTTCTATGGAAACGACAGGATTTTCTTTTGGGATACGACAATCACATTTCCGATCCACTAATAGTTCTTTACTGCTTCCCTCACTCCCACACATTGCCGAATTCACACGGAAATTCCGTCGCTATGAAATGCGAGTATTATGTGTTCTAAGACATTTCCTTCTAAATCGAGTAACGTTTCTATGGAAACGACAGGATTTTCTTTTGGGATACGACAATCTCATTTCCGATCCACTAATCCATCTTTACTGCATCCCTCACTCCCACACATTGACGAATTCACACGGAAATTCCGCCGCTATGAAATACGAGTACTATGTGTTTTAAGACATTTCCTTCTAAATCGAGTAACGTTTCTATGGAAACGACAGGATTTTCTTTTGGGAAACGACAATCACATTTCCGATCCACTAATCCTTCTTTACTGCATCCCTCACTCCCAAACATTGACGAATTCACACGGAAATTCCGTCGCTATGAAATGCGAAAGCTATGTGTTCTAAGAAATTTCCTTCTAAATCGAGTAACGTTTCTATGGAAACGACTGGATTTTCTTTTGGGATACGACAATCACATTTCCGATCCACTAATCTTTCTTTACTGCATCCCTCACTCCCACACATTGACGAATTCACACGGAAATTGCGTCGCTATGAAATACTATGGGTTCTATGACTTCTCCTTCTAAATCGAGTAACGTTTCTATGGAAACGGCAGGATTTTCTTTTGGGATACGACAATCTCATTTCCGATTCACTAATCCTTCTTTACTGCATCCCTCACTCCCACACATTGACGAATTCACACGGAAATTGCGTCGCTATGAAGTACTACGTGTTCTAAGACATTTCCTTCTAAATCGAGTAACGTTTCTATGGAAACGACAGGATTTTCTTTTGGGATACGACAATCTCATTTCCGATCCACTAATCCTTCTTTACTGCAACCCTCACTCCCACTCATTGACGAATTCACACGGAAATTGCGACGCTATGAAATACTATGGGTTCTATGACTTCTCCTTCTAAATCGAGTACCGTTTCTATGGAAACGACTGGATTTTCTTTTGAGATACGACAATCTTCTTTCCGATCCACTAATCCTTCTTTACTGCATCCCTCACTCCCACTCATTGACCAATTCACACGGAAATTGCGTCGCTATGAAATACTATGTGTTCTAAGACATTTCCTTCTAAATCGAGTAACGTTTCTATGGAAACGACAGGATTTTCTTTTGGGATACGACAATCACATTTCCGATCCACTAATCCTTCTTTACTGCATCCCTCACTCCCAAACATTGATGAATTCACACGGAAATTCCGTCGCTATGAAATGCGAAAGCTATGTGTTCTAAGACATTTCCTTCTAAATGGAGTAACGTTTCTATGGAAAAGACAGGATTTTCTTTTGGGATAGGACAATCTCATTTCCGATCCACTAATCCTTCTTTACTGCGTCTCTCACTCCCACACATTGACGAATTCACACGGAAATTGCGTCGCTGTGAAATACGAGTACTATGTGTTCTCAGACATATTATTCTACATCGAGTAACGTTTCTATGGAAACGACAGGATTTTCTTTTGGGATACGACAATCACATTTCCGATCCACTAATCCTTCTTTACTGCATCCCTCACTCCCAAACATTGACGAATTTACACGGAAATTCCGTCGCTATGAAATACGAGTACTATGTTTTCTAAGACATTTCCTTCTAAATCGAGTAACGTTTCTATGGAAACGACTGGATTTTCTTTTGGTGTACGACAACCTCATTTCCGATCCACTAATCCTTCTTTACTGCGTCTCTCACTCCCACACATTGACGAATTCACACGGAAATTGCGTCGCTATGAAATACGAGTACTATGTGTTCTATGACATTTCCTTCTAAATCGAGTAACGTTTCTATGGAAACGACAGAATTTTCTTTTGGGATACGACAATCTCATTTCCGATCCACTAATCCTTCTTTACTGCATCATTCACTCCCAAACATTGACGAATTTACACGGAAAATTGCGTCGCTATGAAATACGAGTACTATGTGTTCTAAGACATTTCCTTCTAAATCGAGTAACGTTTCTATGGAAACGACAGGATTTTCTTTTGGGATACGACAATCTCATTTCCGATCCACTAATCCTTCTTTACTGCATCCCTCACTCCCACACATTGACGAATTCACACGGAAATTGCGTCGCTATGAAATACGAGTACTATGTGTTCTAAGACATTTCCTTCTAAATCGAGTAACGTTTCTATGGAAACGACAGGATTTTCTTTTGGTATACGACAATCACATTTCCGATCCAATAATCCCTCTTTACTGCATCCCTCACTCCCTAACATTGAAGAATTCACACGGAAATTCCGTCGCTATGAAATGCGAGTACTATGTGTTCTAAGAAATTTCCTTCTAAATCGAGTAACGTTTCTATGGAAACGACAGGATTTTTTTTTGGGATACGACAATCTCATTTCCGATCCACTAATTCTTCTTTACTGCATCCCTCACTCCCACACATTGACGAATTCACACGGAAATTCCGTCGCTATGAAATACGAGTACTATGTGTTCTAAGACATTTCCTTCTAAATCGAGTAACGTTTCAATGGTAACGACAGGATTTTCTTTTGGGATACGACAATCTCATTTCCGATTTACTAATCCTTCTTTACTGCATCCCTCACTCCCACACATTGACGAATTCACACGGAAATTCCGTCGCTATGAAATACGAGTACTATGTGTTCTAAGACATTTCCTTCTAAATGGAGTAACGTTTCTATGGAAACGACAGGATTTTCTTTTGGGATACGACAATCTCATTTCCGATCCACTAATCCTTCTTTACTGCGTCCCTCACTCCCACACATTGACGAATTCACACGGAAATTGCGTCGCTATGAAATACGAGTACTATGTGTTCTAAGACATTTCCTTCTAAATCGAGTAACGTTTCTATGGAAACGACAGGATTTTCTTTTGGGATACGACAATCACATTTCCGATCCACTAATCCTTCTTTACTGCATCCCTCACTCCCAAACATTGACGAATTCACACGGCAATTCCGTCGCTATGAAATGCGAGTACTATGTGTTCTAAGACATTTCCTTCTAAATCGAGTAACGTTTCTATGGAAACGACAGGATTTTCTTTTGGGATACGACAATCTCATTTCCGATCCACTAATAGTTCTTTACTGCATCCCTCACTCCCACACATTGACGAATTCACACAGAAATTCCGCGCTATGAAATACGAGTACTATGTGTTCTACGACATTTCCTTCTAAATCGAGTAACGTTTCTATGGAAACGACAGGATATTCTTTTGGGATACGACAATCTCATTTCCGATTTACTAATCCTTCTTTACTGCGTCCCTCACTCCCACACATTGACGAATTCACACGGAAATTCCGTCGCTATGAAATACGAGTACTATGTGTTCCAAGTTATTTCCTTCTAAATCGAGTTACGTTTCTATGGAAACGACAGGATTTTCTTTTGGCATACGACAATCTCATTTCCGATCCACTAATCCTTCTTTACTGCATCCCTCACTCCCACACATTGACGAATTCACACGGAAATTCCGTCGCTATGAAATACGAGTACTATGTGTTCTAAGACATTTCCTTCTAAATCGGGTAACGTTTCAATGGTAACGACAGGATTTTCTTTTGGGATACGACAATCTCATTTCCGATTTACTAATCCTTCTTTACTGCATCCCTCACTCCCACACATTGACGAATTCACACGGAAATTCCGTCGCTATGAAATACGAGTACTATGTGTTCTAAGACATTTCCTTCTAAATGGAGTAACGTTTCTATGGAAACGACAGGATTTTCTTTTGGGATACGACAATCTCATTTCCGATCCACTAATCCTTCTTTACTGCGTCCCTCACTCCCACACATTGACGAATTCACACGGAAATTGCGTCGCTATGAAATACGAGTACTATGTGTTCTAAGACATTTCCTTCTAAATCGAGTAACGTTTCTATGGAAACGACAGGATTTTCTTTTGGGATACGACAATCACATTTCCGATCCACTAATCCTTCTTTACTGCATCCCTCACTCCCAAACATTGACGAATTCACACGGCAATTCCGTCGCTATGAAATGCGAGTACTATGTGTTCTAAGACATTTCCTTCTAAATCGAGTAACGTTTCTATGGAAACGACAGGATTTTCTTTTGGGATACGACAATCTCATTTCCGATCCACTAATAGTTCTTTACTGCATCCCTCACTCCCACACATTGACGAATTCACACAGAAATTCCGCGCTATGAAATACGAGTACTATGTGTTCTACGACATTTCCTTCTAAATCGAGTAACGTTTCTATGGAAACGACAGGATATTCTTTTGGGATACGACAATCTCATTTCCGATTTACTAATCCTTCTTTACTGCGTCCCTCACTCCCACACATTGACGAATTCACACGGAAATTCCGTCGCTATGAAATACGAGTGCTATGTGTTCTAAGACATTTCCTTCTAAATCGAGTAACGTTTCTATGGAATCGACAGGATTTTCTTTTGGGATACGACAATCTCATTTCCGATCCACTAATCCTTCTTTACTGCGTCCCTCACTCCCACACATTGACGAATTCACACGGAAATTGCGTCGCTATGAAATACGAGTACTACGTGTTCTAAGACATTTCCTTCTTAATCGAGTAACGTTTCTATGGAAACGACAGGATTTTCTTTTGGGATCCGACAATCTCATTTCCGATCCACTAATCCTTCTTTACTGCATCCCTCACTCCCACACATTGCCGAATTCACACGGAAATTCCGTCGCTATGAAATGCGAGTATTATGTGTTCTAAGACATTTCCTTCTAAATCGCGTAACGTTTCTATGGAAACGACAGGATTTTCTTTTGGGATACAACAATCTCATTTCCGATCCACTAATCCATCTTTACTGCATGCCTCACTCCCACACATTGACGAATTCACACGGAAATTCCGCCGCTATGAAATACGAGTACTATGTGTTCTAAGACATTTCCTTCTAAATCGAGTAACGTTTCTATGGAAACGACAGGATTTTCTTTTGGGAAACGACAATCACATTTCCGATCCACTAATCCTTCTTTACTGCATCCCTCACTCCCAAACATTGACGAATTCACACGGAAATTCCGTCGCTATGAAATGCGAAAGCTATGTGTTCTAAGAAATTTCCTTCTAAATCGAGTAACGTTTCTATGGAAATGACAGGATTTTCATTTGGGATACGACAATCTCATTTCCGATTTACTAATCCTTCTTTACTGCATAACTCACTCCCACACATTGACGAATTCACACGGAAATTGCGTCGACATGAAATACGAGTACTATGTGTACTAAGAAATTTCCTTCTAAATCGAGTAACGTTTCTATGGAAACGACTGGATTTTCTTTTGGGATACGACAATCACATTTCCGATCCACTAATCTTTCTTTACTGCATCCCTCACTCCCACACATTGACGAATTCACACGGAAATTGCGTCGCTATGAAATACTATGGGTTCTATGACTTCTCCTTCTAAATCGAGTAACGTTTCTATGGAAACGGCAGGATTTTCTTTTGGGATACGACAATCTCATTTCCGATTCACTAATCCTTCTTTACTGCATCCCTCACTCCCACACATTGACGAATTCACACGGAAATTGCGTCGCTATGAAGTACTACGTGTTCTAAGACATTTCCTTCTAAATCGAGTAACGTTTCTATGGAAACGACAGGATTTTCTTTCGGGATACAACAATCTCATTTCCGATCCACTAATCCTTCTTTACTGCAACCCTCACTCCCACTCATTGACGAATTCACACGGAAATTGCGACGCTATGAAATACTATGGGTTCTATGACTTCCCCTTCTAAATCGAGTACCGTTTCTATGGAAACGACAGGATTTTCTTTTGGGATACGACAATCTTCTTTCCGATCCACTAATCCTTCTTTACTGCATCCCTCACTCCCACTCATTGACCAATTCACACGGAAATTGCGTCGCTATGAAATACTATGTGTTCTAAGACATTTCCTTCTAAATCGAGTAACGTTTCTATGGAAACGACAGGATTTTCTTTTGGGATACGACAATCTCATTTCCGATCCACTAATCCTTCTTTACTGCGTCCCTCACTCCCACACATTGACGAATTCACACGGAAATTGCGTCGCTGTGAAATACGAGTACTATGTGTTCTAAGACATTTCCTTCTAAATCGAGTAACGTTTCTATGGAAACGACAGGATTTTCTTTTGGGATACGACAATCTCATTTCCGATCCACTAATCCTTCTCTACTGCATCCCTCACTCCCAAACATTGACGAATTCACACGGCAATTCCGTCGCTATGAAATGCGAGTACTATGTGTTCTAAGACATTTCCTTCTAAATAGAGTAACGTTTCTACGGAAACGCCAGGATTTTCTTTTGGGATACGACAATCTCATTTCCGATCCACTAATCCTTCTTTACTGTATCCCTAACTCCCACACATTGACGAATTCACACGGAAATTCCGTCGCTATGAAATACGAGTACTATGTGTTCTAAGACATTTCCTTCTAAATCGAGTAACGTTTCTATGGAGACGACAGGATTTTCTTTTGGGATACGACAATCTCATTTCCGATCCACTAATCCTTCTATACTGCGTCCCTCACTCCCACACATTGACGAATTCACACGGAAATTGCGTCGCTATGAAATACGAGTACTATGTGTTCTAAGATATTTCCTTCTAAATAGAGTAACGTTTCTATGGACACGACAGGATTTTCTTTTGGGATACGACAATCACATTTCCGATCCACTAATCCTTCTTCACTGCATCCCTCACTCCCAAACATTGACGAATTCACACGGAAATTCCGTCGCTATGAAATGCGAAAGCTATGTGTTCTAAGAAATTTCCTTCTAAATCGAGTAACGTTTCTATGGAAACGACAGGATTTTCTTTTGGGATACGACAATCTCATTTCCGATCCACTAATCCTTCTTTACTGCACAACTCACTCCCACACGTTGACGAATTCACACGGAAATTGCGTCGCTATGAAATACTATGGGTTCTATGACTTCTCCTTCTAAATCGAGTAACGTTTCTATGGAAACGGCAGGATTTTCTTTTGGGATACGACAATCTCATTTCCGATTCACTAATATTTCTTTACTGCATCCCTCACTCCCACACATTGACGAATTCACACAGAAATTGCGTCGCTATGAAATACTACGTGTTCTAAGACATTTCATTCTAAATCGAGTAACGTTTCTATGGAAACGACAGGATTTTCTTTCGGGATACGACAATCTCATTTCCGATCCACTAATCCTTCCTTACTGCATCCCTCACTCCCACTCTTTGACGAATTCACACGGAAATTGCGTCGCTATGAAATACTGTGGGTTCTATGTCATCTCCTTCTAAATCGAGTACCGTTTCTATGGAAACGACAGGATTTTCTTTTGGGATACGACAATCTCATTTCCGATCCACTAATCATTCTTTACTGCATCCCTCACTCCCACTCATTGACCAATTCACACGGAAATTGCGTCGCTATGAAATTTTATGTGTTCTAAGACATTTCCTTCTAAATCGAGTAACGTTTCTATGGAAACGGCAGGATTTTCTTTTGGGATACGACAATCTCATTTCCGATTCACTAATCCTTCTTTACTGCATCCCTCACTCCCACACATTGACGAATTCACACGGAAATTGCGTCGCTATGAAGTACTACGTGTTCTAAGACATTTCCTTCTAAATCGAGTAACGTTTCTATGGAAACGACAGGATTTTCTTTTGGGATACAACAATCTCATTTCCGATCCACTAATCCTTCTTTACTGCAACCCTCACTCCCACTCATTGACGAATTCACACGGAAATTGCGACGCTATGAAATACTATGGGTTCTATGACTTCTCCTTCTAAATCGAGTACCGTTTCTATGGAAACGACAGGATTTTCTTTTGGGATACGACAATCTTCTTTCCGATCCACTAATCCTTCTTTACTGCATCCCTCACTCCCACTCATTGACCAATTCACACGGAAATTGCGTCGCTATGAAATACTATGTGTTCTAAGACATTTCCTTCTAAATCGAGTAACGTTTCTATGGAAACGACAGGATTTTCTTTTGGGATACGACAATCACATTTCCGATCCACTAATCCTTCTTTACTGCATCCCTCACTCCCATACATTGATGAATTCACACGGATATTCCGTCGCTATGAAATGCGAAAGCTATGTGTTCTAAGACATTTCCCTCTAAATCGAGTAACGTTTCTATGGAAACGACAGGATTTTCTTTTGGGATAGGACAATCTCATTTCCGATCCACTAATCCTTCTCTACTGCATCCCTCACTCCCACACATTGACGAATTCACACGGAAATTCCGTCGCTATGAAATACGAGTACTATGTGTTCTAAGACATTTCCTTCTAAATCGAGTAACGTTTCTATGGAAACGACAGGATTTTCTTTTCGGATACGACAATCTCATTTCCGATCCACTAATCCTTCTTTACTGCGTCCCTCACTCCCACACATTGACGAATTCACACGGAAATTGCGTCGCTATGAAATACGAGTACTATGTGTTCTAAGACATTTCCTTCTAAATCGAGTAACGTTTCTATGGAAACGACAGGATTTTCTTTTGGGATACGACAATCTCATTTCCGATCCACTAATCCTTCTTTACTGCATCCCTCACTCCCAAACATTGACGAATTCACACGGCAATTCCGTCGCTATGAAATGCGAGTACTATGTGTTCTAAGACATTTCCATCTAAATAGAGTAACGTTTCTACGGAAACGCCAGGATTTTCTTTTGGGATACGACAATCTCATTTCCGATCCACTAATCCTTCTTTACTGTATCCCTAACTCCCACACATTGACGAATTCACACGGAAATTCCGTCGCTATGAAATACGAGTACTATGTGTTCTAAGACATTTCCTTCTAAATCGAGTAACGTTTCTATGGAAACGACAGGATTTTCTTTTGGGATACGACAATCTCATTTCCGATCCACTAATCCTTCTATACTGCGTCCCTCACTCCCACACATTGACGAATTCACACGGAAATTGCGTCGCTATGAAATACGAGTACTATGTGTTCTAAGACATTTCCTTCTAAATAGAGTAACGTTTCTATGGAAACGACAGGATTTTCTTTTGGGATACGACAATCACATTTCCGATCCACTAATCCTTCTTCACTGCATCCCTCACTCCCAAACATTGACGAATTCACACGGAAATTCCGTCGCTATGAAATGCGAAAGCTATGTGTTCTAAGAAATTTCCTTCTAAATCGAGTAACGTTTCTATGGAAACGACAGGATTTTCTTTTGGGATACGACAATCTCATTTCCGATCCACTAATCCTTCTTTACTGCACAACTCACTCCCACACGTTGACGAATTCACACGGAAATTGCATCGCTATGAAATACTATGGGTTCTATGACTTCTCCTTCTAAATCGAGTAACGTTTCTATGGAAACGGCAGGATTTTCTTTTGGGATACGACAATCTCATTTCCGATTCACTAATATTTCTTTACTGCATCCCTCACTCCCACACATTGACGAATTCACACAGAAATTGCGTCGCTATGAAATACTACGTGTTCTAAGACATTTCATTCTAAATCGAGTAACGTTTCTATGGAAACGACAGGATTTTCTTTCGGGATACGACAATCTCATTTCCGATCCACTAATCCTTCCTTACTGCATCCCTCACTCCCACTCATTGACGAATTCACACGGAAATTGCGTCGCTATGAAATACTGTGGGTTCTATGTCATCTCCTTCTAAATCGAGTACCGTTTCTATGGAAACGACAGGATTTTCTTTTGGGATACGACAATCTTATTTCCGATCCACTAATCATTCTTTACTGCATCCCTCACTCCCACTCATTGACCAATTCACACGGAAATTGCGTCGCTATGAAATTTTATGTGTTCTAAGACATTTCCTTCTAAATCGAGTAATGTTTCTATGGAAACGACAGGATTTTCTTTTGGGATACGACAATTTCATTTCCGATCCACTAATCTTTCTTTACTGCATCCATCACTCCCACACGTTGGCGAATTCACACGGAAATTCCGTCGCTATGAAATACGAGTACTATGTGTTCTAAGACATTTCCTTCTAAATCGAGTAACGTTTCTATGGAAACGTCAGGATTTTCTTTTGGGATACGACAATCTCATTTCCGATTCTCTAATCCTTCTTTACTGCATCCCTCACTACCACACATTGACGAATTCACACGGAAATTGTGTCGCTATGAAATACTATGTGTTCTAAGACATTTCCTTGTAAATCGAGTAACGTTTCTATGGAAACGACAGGATTTTCTTTTGGGATACGACATTCTCATTTCCGATCCACTAATCCTTCTTTACTGCATCCCTCACTCCCACACATTGACGAATTCACACGGAAATTCCGTCGCTATGAAATACGAGTACTATGTGTTCTAAGACATTTCCTTCTAAATGGAGTAACGTTTTTATGGAAACGACAGGATTTTCTTTTGGGATACGACAATCTCATTTCCGATCCACTAATCCTTCTTTACTGCGTCCCTCACTCCCACACATTGACGAATTCACACGGAAATTGCGTCGCTATGAAATACGAGTACTATGTGTTCTAAGACATTTCCTTCAAAATCGAGTAACGTTTCTATGGAAACGACAGGATTTTCTTTTGGGATACGACAATCACATTTCCGATCCACTAATCCTTCTTTACTGCATCCCTCACTCCCAAACATTGACGAATTCACACGGCAATTCCGTCGCTATGAAATGCGAGTACTATGTGTTCTAATACATTTCCTTCTAAATCGAGTAACGTTTCTATGGAAACGACAGGATTTTCTTTTGGGATACGACAATCTCATTTCCGATCCACTAATCCTTCTTTACTGCATCCCTCACTCCCACACATTGACGAATTCACACAGAAATTCCGCGCTATGAAATACGAGTACTATGTGTTCTACGACATTTCCTTCTAAATCTAGTAACGTTTCTATGGAAACGACAGGATTTTCTTTTGGGATACGACAATCTCATTTCCGATCCACTAATCCTTCTTTACTGCATCCCTCACTCCCACACATTGACGAATTCACACAGAAATTCCGCGCTATGAAATACGAGTACTATGTGTTCTACGACATTTCCTTCTAAATCTAGTAACGTTTCTATGGAAACGACAGGATTTTCTTTTGGGATACGACAATCTGATTTCCGATCCACTAATCCTTCTTTACTGCGTCCCTCACTCCCACACATTGACGAATTCACACGGAAATTCCGTCGCTATGAAATACGAGTACTATGTGTTCTAAGTTATTTCCTTCTAAATCGAGTAACGTTTCTATGGAAACGACAGGATTTTCTTTTGGGATACGACAATCTCATTTCCGATCCACTAATCCTTCTTTACTGCATCCCTCACTCCCAAACATTGACGAATTCACACGGCAATTCCGTCGCTATGAAATGCGAGTACTATGTGTTCTAAGACATTTCCTCCTAAATCGAGTAACGTTTCTATGGAAACGACAGGATTTTCTTTTCGGATACGACAATCTCATTTACGATCCACTAATCCTTCTTTACTGCATCCCTCACTCCCACACATTGACGAATTCACACGGAAATTGCGTCGCTATGAAATACGAGTACTATGTGTTCTAAGACATTTCCTTCTTAATCGAGTAACGTTTCTATGGAAACGACAGGATTTTCTTTTGGGATACGACAATCTCATTTCCGATCCACTAATCCTTCTTTACTGCATCCCTCACTCCCACACATTGACGAATTCACACAGAAGTTGCGTCGCTATGAAATGCGAGTACTATGTGTTCTATGACATTTCCTTCTAAATCGAGTAACGTTTCTATGGAAACGACTGGATTTTCTTTTGGGATACGACAATCACATTTCCGATCCACTAATCTTTCTTTACTGCATCCCTCACTCCCACACAATTACGAATTCACACGGAAATTGCGTCGCTAAGAAATACTATGGGTTCTATGACTTCTCCTTCTAAATCAAGTAACGTTTCTATGGAAACGGCAGGATTTTCTTTTGGGATACGACAAGCTCATTTCCGATTCACTAATCCTTCTTCACTGCATCCCTCACTCTCACACATTGACGAATTCACACGGAAATTGCGTCGCTATGAAATACTACGTGTTCTAAGACATTTCCTTCTAAATCGAGTAACGTTTCTATGGAAACGACAGGATTTTCTTTTGGGATACGACAATCTCATTTCCGATCCACTAATCCTTCTTTACTGCAACCCTCACTCCCACTCATTGACGAATTCACACGGAAATTCCGTCGCTATGAAATGCGAAAGCTATGTGTTCTAAGAAATTTCCTTCTAAATCGAGTAACGTTTCTATGGAAATGACAGGATTTTCTTTTGGGATACGACAATCTCATTTCCGATTTACTAATCCTTCTTTACTGCATAACTCACTCCCACACATTGACGAATTCACACGGAAATTGCGTCGACATGAAATACGAGTACTATGTGTTCTAAGAAATGTCCTTCTAAATCGAGTAACGTTTCTATGGAAACGACTGGATTTTCTTTTGGGATACGACAATCACATTTCCGATCCACTAATCTTTCTTTACTGCATCCCTCACTCCCACACAATTACGAATTCACACGGAAATTGCGTCGCTAAGAAATACTATGGGTTCTAAGACATTTCCTTCTAAATCAAGTAACGTTTCTATGGAAACGGCATGATTTTCTTTTGGGATACGACAATCTCATTTCCGATTCACTAATCCTTCTTTACTGCATCCCTCACTCCCACACATTGACGAATTCACACGGAAATTGAGTCGCTATGAAATACTACGTGTTCTAAGACATTTCCTTCTAAATCGAGTAACGTTTCTATGGAAACGACAGGATTTTCTTTTGGGATACGACAATCTCATTTCCGATCTACTAATCCTTCTTTACTGCAACCCTCACTCCCACTCATTGACGAATTCACACGGAAATTGCGTCGCTATGAAATACTATGGTTTCTATGACTTCTCCTTCTAAATCGAGTACCGTTTCTATGGAAACCACAGGATTTTCTTTTGGGATACGACAATCTTCTTTCCGATCCACTAATCCTTCTTTACTGCATCCCTCACTCCCACTCATTGACCAATTCACACGGAAATAGCGTCGCTATGAAATACTATGTGTTCTAAGACATTTCCTTCTAAATCGAGTAACGTTTCTATGGAAACGACAGGATTATCTTTTGGGATACGACAATCACATTTCCGATCCACTAATCCTTCTTTACTGCATCCCTCACTCCCAAACATTGATGAATTCACACGGAAATTCCGTCGCTATGAAATGCGAAAGCTATGTGTTCTAAGACATGTCCTTCTAAATCGAGTAACGTTTCTATGGAAACGACAGGATTTTCTTTTGGGATAGGACAATCTCATTTCCGATCCACTAATCCTTCTTTATTGCATCCCTCACCCCACACATTGACGAATTCACACGGAAATTCCGTCGCTATGAAATACGAGTACTATGTGTTCTAAGACATTTCCTTCTAAATGGAGTAACGTTTCTATGGAAACGACAGGATTTTCTTTTAGGATACGACAATCTCATTTCCGATCCACTAATCCTTCTTTACTGCGTCCCTCACTCCCACACACTGACGAATTCACACGGAAATTGCGTCGCTATGAAATACGAGTACTATGTGTTCTAAGACATTTCCTTCTAAATCGAGTAACGTTTCTATGGAAACGACAGGATTTTCTTTTGGGATACGACAATCTCATTTCCGATCCACTAATCCTTCTTTACTGCATCCCTCACTCCCAAACAATGACGAATTCACACGGCAATTCCGTCGCTATGAAATGCGAGTACTATGTGTTCTAAGACATTTCCTTCTAAATAGAGTAACGTTTCTATGGACACGACAGGATTTTCTTTTGGGATACGACAATCACATTTCCGATCCACTAATCCTACTTTACTGCATCCCTCACTCCCAAACATTGACGAATTCACACGGAAATTCCGTCGCTATGAAATGCGAAAGCTATGTGTTCTAAGAAATTTCCTTCTAAATCGAGTAACGTTTCTATGGAAACGACAGGATTTTCTTTTGGGATACGACAATCTCATTTCCGATCCACTAATCCCTCTTTACTGCACAACTCACTCCCACGCATTGACGAATTCACACGGAAATTGCGTCGCTATGAAATACGAGTACTATGTGTTCTAAGAAATTTCCTTCTAAATCGAGTAACGTTTCTATGGAAACGACAGGATTTTCTTTTGGGATACGACAATCACATTTCCGATCCACTAATCCTTCTTTACTGCATCCCTCACTCCCACACGTTGACGAATTCACACGGAAATTGCGTCGCTATGAAATACTATGGGTTCTATGACTTCTCCTTCTAAATCGAGTAACGTTTCTATGGAAACGGCAGGATTTTCTCTTGGGATACGACAATCTCATTTCCGATTCACTAATATTTCTTTACTGCATCCCTCACTCCCACACATTGACGAATTCACACGGAAATTGCGTCGCTATGAAATACTATGTGTTCTAAGACATTTCCTTCTAAATCGAGTAATGTTTCTATGGAAACGACAGGATTTTCTTTTGGGATACGACAATTTCATTTCCGATCCACTAATCTTTCTTTACTGCATCCCTCACTCCCACACATTGGCGAATTCACACGGAAATTCCGTCGCTATGAAATACGAGTACTATGTGTTCTAAGACATTTCCTTCTAAATCGAGTAATGTTTCTATGGAAACGAGAGGATTTTCTTTTGGGATACGACAATCTCATTTCCGATCCACTAATCCTTCCTTACTGCATCCCTCACTCCCACTCATTGACGAATTCACACGGAAATTGCGTCGCTATGAAATACTGTGGGTTCTATGACATCTCCTTCTAAATCGAGTACCGTTTCTATGGAAACGACAGGATTTTCTTTTGGGATACGACAATCTTATTTCCGATCCACTAATCATTCTTTACTGCATCCCTCACTCCCACTCATTGACCAATTCACACGGAAATTGCGTCGCTATGAAATACTATGTGTTCTAAGACATTTCCTTCTAAATCGAGTAATGTTTCTATGGAAACGACAGGATTTTCTTTTGGGATACGACAATTTCATTTCCGATCCACTAATCTTTCTTTACTGCATCCCTCACTCCCACACATTGGCGAATTCACACGGAAATTCCGTCGCTATGAAATACGAGTACTATGTGTTCTAAGATATTTCCTTCTAAATCGAGTAACGTTTCTATGGAAACGTCAGGATTTTCTTTTGGGATACGACAATCTCATTTCCGATTCTCTAATCCTTCTTTACTGCATCCCTCACTCCCACACATTAACGAATTCACACGGAAATTGCGTCGCTATGAAATACTATGTGTTCTAAGACATTTCCTTGTAAATCGAGTAACGTTTCTATGAAAACGACAGGATTTTCTTTTGGGATACGACAATCACATTTCCGATCCACTAATCCTTCTTTACTGCATCCCGCACTCCCATACATTGACGAATTCACACGGAAATTGCGTCGCTATGAAATACTATGGGTTCTATGACTTCTCCTTCTAAATCGAGTACCGTTTCTATGGAAACGACAGGATTTTCTTTTGGGATACGACAATCTCATTTCCGATCCACTAATCCTTCTATACTGCGTCCCTCACTGCCACACATTGACGAATTCACACGGAAATTGCGTCGCTATGAAATACGAGTACTATGTGTTCTAAGACATTTCCTTCTAAATCGAGTAACGTTTCTATGGAAACGACAGGATTTTCTTTTGGGATACGACAATCTCATTTCCGATCTACTAATCCTTCTTTACTGCATCCCACACTCCCAAACATTGACGAATTCACACTGCAATTCCGTCGCTATGAAATACGAGTACTATGTGTTCTAAGACATTTCCTTCTAAATCGAGTGACGTTTCTATGGAAACGACAGGATTTTCTTTTGGGATACGACAATCTCATTTCCGATCCACTAATCCTTCTTTACTGCATCCCACACTCGCAAACATTGACAATTCACACGGAAATTGCGTCGCTATGAAATACGAGTACTGTGTGTTCTAAGACATTTCCTTCTAAATCGAGTAACGTTTCTATGGAAACGACAGTATTTTCTTTCGGGATACGACAATCTCATTTCCGATCCACTAATCCTTCTATACTGCGTCCCTCACTCCCACACATTGACGAATTCACACGGAAATTGCGTCGCTATGAAATACGAGTACTATGTGTTCTAAGACATTTCCTTCTAAATCGAGTAACGTTTCTATGGAAACGACAGTATTTTCTTTCGGGATACGACAATCTCATTTCCGATCCACTAATCCTTCTATACTGCGTCCCTCACTCCCACACATTGACGAATTCACACGGAAATTCCGTCGCTATGAAATACGAGTACTATGTGTTCTAAGACATTTCCTTCTAAATCGAGTAACGTTTCTATGGAAACGACAGGATTTTCTTTTGGGATACGACAATCTCATTTCCGATCCACTATTCCTTCTTTACTGCATCCCTCACTCCCACACATTGACGAATTCACACAACAATTCCGTCGCTATGAAATACGAGTACTATGTGTTCTAAGACAATTCCTTCTAAATCGAGTAACGTTTCTACGGAAACGACAGGATTTGCTTTTGGGATACGACAATCACATTTCCGATCCACTAATCGTTCTTTACTCCATCCCTCACTCCCAAACATTGACGAATTCACACGGAAATTCCGTGGCTATGAAATACGAGTACTATGTTTTCTAAGACATTTCCTTCTAAATCGAGTAACGTTTCTATGGAAACGACAGGATTCTCTTTTGGGATACGACAATCTCATTTCCGATCCACTAATCCTTCTTTACTGCGTCCCTCACTCCCACACATTGACGAATACACACGCAAATTGCGTCGCTATGAAATACGAGTACTATGTGTTCTAAGACATTTCCTTCTAAATCGAGTAACGTTTCTATGGAAACGACAGGATTTTCTTTTGGGATACGACAATCTCATTTCCGATCCAGTAATCCTCCTTTACTGCATCCCACACTCACAAACATTGACGAATTCACACGGAAATTGCGTCGCTATGAAATACGAGTACTATGTTTTCTAAGACATTTCCTTCTAAATGGAGTAACGTTTCTATGGAAACGACAGGATTTTCTTTTGGGATACGACAATCTCATTTCCGATCCACTAATCCTTCTTTACTGCGTCCCTCACTCCCACACATTGACGAATACGCACGGAAATTGCGTCGCTATGAAATACGAGTACTATGTGTTGTAAGACATTTTCTTCTAAATCGAGTAACGTTTCTATGGAAACGACAGGATTTTCTTTTGGGATACGACAATCTCATTTCCGATCCACTAATCCTTCTTTACGGCATCCCACACTCCCAACCATTGACGAATTCACACGGAAATTGCGTCGCTATGAAATACGAGTACTATGTGTTCTAAGACATTTCCTTCTAAATCGAGTAACGTTTCTATGGAAACGACAGGATTTTCTTTTGGGATACGACAATCACATTTCCGATCCACTAATCCTTCTTTACTGCATCCCTCACTCAACACGTTGACGAATTCACACGGAAATTGCGTCGCTATGAAATACTATGGGTTCTATGACTTCTCCTTCTAAATCGAGTAACGTTTCTATGGAAAGAGCAGGATTTTCTCTTGGGATACGACAATCTCATTTCCGATTCACTAATATTTCTTTACTGCATCCCTCACTCCCACACATTGACGAATTCACACGGAAATTGCGACGCTATGAAATACTACGTGTTCTAAGACATTTCATTCTAAATCGAGTAACGTTTCTATGGAAACGACAGGATTTTCTTTCGGGATACGACAATCTCATTTCCGATCCACTAATCCTTCCTTACTGCATCCCTCACTCCCACTCATTGACGAATTCACACGGAAATTGCGTCGCTATGAAATACTGTGGGTTCTATGACATCTCCTTCTAAATCGAGTACCGTTTCTATGGAAACGACAGGATTTTCTTTTGGGATACGACAATCTTATTTCCGATTCACTAATCATTCTTAACTGCATCCCTCACTCCCACTCACTGACCAATTCACACGGAAATTGCGTCGCTATGAAATACTATGTGTTCTAAGACATTTCCTTCTAAATCGAGTAATGTTTCTATGGAAACGACAGGATTTTCTTTTGGGATACGACAATTTCATTTCCGATCCACTAATCTTTCTTTACTGCATCCCTCACTCCCACACATTGGCGAATTCACACGGAAATTCCGTCGCTATGAAATACGAGTACTATGTGTTCTAAGATATTTCCTTCTAAATCGAGTAACGTCTCTATGGAAACGTCAGGATTTTCTTTTGGGATACGACAATCTCATTTCCGATTCTCTAATCCTTCTTTACTGCATCCCTCACTCCCACACATTAACGAATTCACACGGAAATTGCGTCGCTATGAAATACTATGTGTTCTAAGACATTTCCTTGTAAATCGAGTAACGTTTCTATGGAAACGACAGGATTTTCTTTTGGGATACGACAATCACATTTCCGATCCTCTAATTCTTCTTTACTGCATCCCTCACTCCCATACATTGACGAATTCACACGGAAATTGCGTCGCTATGAAATACTGTGGGTTCTATGACTTCTCCTTCTAAATCGAGTACCGTTTCTATGGAAGCGACAGGATTTTCTTTTGGGATACGACAATCTTATTTCCGATCCACTAATCCTTCTTTACTGCATCCCTCACTCCCACACATTGACGAATTCACGCGGAAATTCCGTCACTATGAAATACGAGTACTATGTGTTCTAAGACATTTCCTTCTAAATTGAGTAACGTTTCTATGGAAACGACAGGATTTTCTTTTGGGATACGACAATCACATTTCCGATCCACTAATCTTTCTTTACTGCATCCCTCACTCCCAACCATTGACGAATTCACACGGAAATTCCGTCGCTATGAAATACGAGTACTATGTTTTCTAAGACATTTCCTTCTAAATCGAGTAATATTTCTATGGAAACGACAGGATTTTCTTTTGGGATACGACAATCTCATTTCCGATCCACTAATCCTTCTTTACTGCGTCCCTCACTCCCACACATTGACGAATACACACGGAAATTGCATCGCTTTGAAATACGAGTACTATGTGTTCTAAGACATTTCCTTCTAAATCGAGTAACGTTTCTATGGAAACGACAGGATTTTCTTTTGGGATACGACAATCTCATTTCCGATCCAGTAATCCTTCTTTACTGCATCCCACACTCCCAAACATTGACGAATTCACACGGAAATTGCGTCGCTATGAAATACGAGTACTATGTTTTCTAAGACATTTCCTTCTAAATCGAGTAACGTTTCTATGGAAACGACAGGATTTTCTTTTGGGATACGACAATCTGATTTCCGATCCACTAATCCTTCTTTACTGCATCCCACACTCGCAAACATTGACGAATTCACACGGAAATTGCGTCGCTATGAAATACGAGTACTGTGTGTTCTAAGACATTTCCTTCTAAATCGAGTAACGTTTCTATGGAAACGACAGGATTTTCTTTCGGGATACGACAATCTCATTTCCGATCCACTAATCCTTCTATACTGCGTCCCTCACTCCCACACATTGACGAATTCACACGGAAATTGCGTCGCTATGAAATGCGAGTACTATGTGTTCTAAGACATTTCCTTCTAAATCGAGTAACGTTTCTATGGAAACGACAGGATTTTCTTTTGGGATACGACAATCTCATTTCCGATCTACTAATCCTTCTTTACTGCATCCCACACTCCCAAACATTGACGAATTCACACGGCAATTCCGTCGCTATGAAATACGAGTACTATGTGTTCTAAGACATTTCCTTCTAAATCGAGTAACGTTTCTATGGAAACGACAGGATTTTCTTTTGGGATACGACAATCTCATTTCCGATCCACTAATCCTTCTTTACTGCATCCCTCACTCCCACACATTGACGAATTCACACGGAAATTCCGTCGCTATGAAATACGAGTACTATGTGTTCTACGACATTTCCTTGTGAATCGAGTAACGTTTCTATGGAAACGACAGGATTTTCTTTTGGGATACGACAATCTCATTTCCGATCCACTAATCCTACTTTACTGCGTCCCTCACTCCCACACATTGACGAATTCACACGGAAATTCCGTCGCTATGAAATACGAGTACTATGTGTTCTAAGACATTTCCTTCTAAATCGAGTAACGTTTCTATGGAAACGACAGGATTTTCTTTTGGGATACGACAATCTCATTTCCGATCCACTAATCCTTCTTTACTGCATCCCTCACTCCCACACATTGACGAATTCACACAACAATTCCGTCGCTATGAAATACGAGTACTATGTGTTCTAAGACAATTCCTTCTAAATCGAGTAACGTTTCTACGGAAACGACAGGATTTTCTTTTGGGATACGACAATCACATTTCCGATCCACTAATCGTTCTTTACTCCATCCCTCACTCCCAAACATTGACGAATTCACACGGAAATTCCGTGGCTATGAAATACGAGATATGTTTTCTAAGACATTTCCTTCTAAATCGAGTAACGTTTCTATGGAAACGACAGGATTTTCTTTTGGGATACGACAATCTCATTTCCGATCCACTAATCCTTCTTTACTGCGTCCCTCACTCCCACACATTGACGAATACACACGCAAATTGCGTCGCTATGAAATACGAGTACTATGTGTTCTAAGACATTTCCTTCTAAATCGAGTAACGTTTCTATGGAAACGACAGGATTTTCTTTTGAGATACGACAATCTCATTTCCGATCCAGTAATCCTTCTTTACTGCATCCCACACTCCCAAACATTGACGAATTCACACGGAAATTGCGTCGCTATGAGATACGAGTACTATGTTTTCTAAGACATTTCCCTCTAAATCGAGTAACGTTACTAAGGAAACGACAGGATTTTCTTTTGGGATACGACAATCTCATTTCCGATCCACTAATCCTTCTTTACTGCGTCCCTCACTCCCACACATTGACGAATACGCACGGAAATTGCGTCGCTATGAAATACGAGTACTATGTGTTGTAAGACATTTCCTTCTAAATCGAGTAACGTTTCTATGGAAACGACAGGATTTTCTTTTGGGATACGACAATCTCATTTCCGATCCACTAATCCTTCTTTACTGCATCCCACACTCCCAACCATTGACGAATTCACACGGAAATTGCGTCGCTATGAAATACGAGTACTGTGTGTTCTAAGACATTTCCTTCTAAATCGAGTAACGTTTCTATGGAAACGACAGTTTTTTTCTTTTGGGATACGACAGTCTCATTTCCGATCCACTAATCCTTCTTTACTGCATCCCACACTTCCATACATTGACGAATTCACACGGAAATTGCGTCGCTATGAAATACTATGGGTTCTATGACTTCTCCTTCTAAATCGAGTACCGTTTCTATGGTAACGACAGGATTTTCTTTTGGGGTACGACATTATTTCCGATCCACTAATTCTTCTTTACTGCATCCCTCACTCCCACTCATTGACCAATTCACACGGAAATTGCGTCGCTATGAAATACTATGTGTTCTAAGACATTTCCCTCTATATCGAGTAACGTTTCTATGGAAACGACAGGATTTTCTTTTGGGATACGACCATCACATTTCCGATCCACTAATCCTTCTTTACTGCATCCCTCACTCCCAAACATTGACGAATTCACACGGCAATTTCGTCGCTATGAAATGCGAGTACTATGTGTTCTAAGACATTTCCTTCTAAATCGAGTAACGTTTCTATGGAAACGACAGGATTTTCCTTTGGGATACGACAATCTCATTTCCGATCCACTAATCCTTCTTTACTGCATCCCTCAATCCCACACATTGACGAATTCACACGGAAATTCCGTCGCTATGAAATACGAGTACTATGTGTTCTACGACATTTCCTTCTAATTCGAGTAACGTTTCTATGGAAACGACAGGATTTTCATTTGGGATACGACAATCTCATTTCCGATCCACTAATCCTTCTTTACTGCGTCCCTCACTCCCACACATTGACGAATACACACGGAAATTGCATCGCTATGAAATACGAGTACTATGTGTTCTAAGACATTTCCTTCTAAATCGAGTAACGTTTCTATGGAAACGACAGTATTTTCTTTTGGGATACGACAATCTCATTTCCGATCCAGTAATCCTTCTTCACTGCATCCCACGCACCCAAACATTGACGAATTCACACGGAAATTGCGTCGCTATGAAATACGAGTACTATGTTTTCTAAGACATTTCCTTCTAAATCGAGTAACGTTTCTATGGAAACGACAGGATTTTCTTTTGGGATACGACAATCTCATTTCCGATCCACTAATCCTTCTTTACTGCGTCCCTCACTCCCACACATTGACGAATACACACGGAAATTGCGTCGCTATGAAATACGAGTACTATGTGTTCTAAGACATTTCCTTCTAAATCGAGTAACGTTTCTATGGAAACGACAGGATTTTCTTTTGGGATACGACAATCAAAGTTCCGATCCACTAATCCTTCTTTACTGCATCCCACACTTCCAAACATTGACGAATTCACACGGAAATTGCGTCGCTATGAAATACGAGTACTGTGTGTTCTAAGACATTTCCTTCTAAATCGTGTAACGTTTCTATGGAAACGACAGTTTTTTTCTTTTGGGATACGACAATCTCATTTCCGATCCACAAATCCTTCTTTACTGCATCCCACACTCCCATACATTGACGAATTCACACGGAAATTGCGTCGCTATGAAATCCTATGGGTTCTATGACTTCTCCTTCTAAGTCGAGTACCGTTTCTATGGAAACGACAGGATTTTCTTTTGGGATACGACAATCTTATTTCCGATCCACTAATCCTTCTTTACTGCATCCCTCACTCCCACTCATTGACCAATTCACACGGAAATTGCGTCGCTATGAAATACTATGAGTTCTAAGACACTTCCTTCTATATCGAGTAACGTTTCTATGGAAACGACAGGATTTTCTTTTGGGATACGACAATCTCATTTCCGATCCACTAATCCTTCTTTACTGCGTCCCTCACTCCCACACATTGACGAATACACACGGAAATTGCATCGCTATGAAATACGAGTACTATGTGTTCTAAGACATTTCCTTCTAAATCGAGTAACGTTTCTATGGAAACGACAGTATTTTCTTTTGGGATACGACAATCTCATTTCCGATCCAGTAATCCTTCTTCACTGCATCCCACACTCCCAAACATTGACGAATTCACACGGAAATTGCGTCGCTATGAAATACGAGTACTATGTTTTCTAAGACATTTCCTTCTAAATCCAGTAACGTTTCTATGGAAACGACAGGATTTTCTTTTGGGATACGACAATCTCATTTCCGATCCACTAATCCTTCTTTACTGCATCCCTCACTCCCACACATTGACGAATTCACACGGAAATTCCGCCGCTATGAAATACGAGTACTATGTGTTCTACGACATTTCCTTCTAAATCGAGTAATGTTTCTATGGAAACCACTGGATTTTCTTTTGGGATACGACAATCTCATTTCCGATCCACTAATCCTTCTTTACTGCGTCCCCCACTCCCACACATTGAGAAATTCACACGGAAATTCCGTCGCTATGAAATACGAGTACTATGTGTTCTAAGACATTTCCTTCTAAATCGAGTAACGTCTCTATGGAAACGACAGGATTTTCTTTTGGGATACGACAATCTCATTTCCGTGCCACTAATCCTTCTTTACTGCATCCCTCACTCCCACACATTGACGAATTCACACAAAATTTCCGTCGCTATGAAATACGAGTACTATGTGTTCTAAGACAATTCCTTCTAAACCGAGTAACGTTTCTACGGAAACGACAGGATTTTCTTTTGGGATACGACAATTACATTTCCGATCTACTAATCCTTCTTTACTGCATCCCACACTCCCAAACATTGACGAATTCACACGGAAATTGCGTCGCTATGAAATACGAGTACTATGTTTTCTAAGACATTTCCTTCTAACTCGAGTAACGTTTCTATGGAAACGACAGGATTTTCTTTTGGGATACGACAATCTCATTTCCGATCCACTAATCCTTCTTTACTGCATCCCACACTCCCAACCATTGACGAATTCACACGGAAATTGCGTCGCTATGAAATACGAGTACTGTGTGTTCTAAGACATTTCCTTCTAAATCGAGTAACGTTTCTATGGAAACGACAGTTATTTTCTTTTGGGATACGACAATCTCATTTCCGATCCACTAATCCTTCTTTACTGCATCCCACACTCCCATACATTGACGAATTCCCACGGAAGTTGCGTCGCTATGAAATACTATGGGTTCTATGACTTCTCCTTCTAAATCGAGTACCGTTTCTATGGAAACGACAGGATTTTCTTTTGGGACACGACAATCTTATTTCCGATCCACTAATCCTTCTTTACTCCATCCCTCACTCCCAAACATTGACGTATTCACACGGAAATTGCGTCGCTATGAAATACGAGTACTATGTGTTCTAAGACATTTCCTTCTAATTCGAGTAACGTTTCTATGGAAACGACAGGATTTTTTTTTGGGATACGACAATCTCATTTCCGATCCACTAATCCTTCTTTACTGCATCCCTCAATCCCACACATTGACGAATTCACACGGAAATTCCGTCGCTATGAAATACGAGTACTATGTGTTCTAAGACATTCCCTTCTAATTCGAGTAACGTTTCTATGGAAACGACAGGATTTTCTTTTGGGATACGACAATCTCATTTCCGATCCACTAATCCTTCTTTACTGCATCCCTCAATCCCACACATTGACGAATTTACACGGAAATTCCGTCGCTATGAAATACGAGTACTATGTGTTCTAAGACATTTCCTTCTAATTCGAGTAACGTTTCTATGGAAACGACAGGAATTTCTTTTGGGATACGACAATCTCATTTCCGATCCACTAATCCTTCTTTACTGCATCCCTCACTCCCAAACATTGACGAATTCACACGGAAATTGCGTCGCTATGAAATACAAGTACTATGTGTTCTAAGACATTTCCTTCTAAATCGAGTAACGTTTCTATGGAAACGACAGGATTTTCTTTTGGGATACGACAATCTCATTTCCGATCCACTAATCCTTTTTTACTGCATCCCTCAATCCCACACATTGACGAATTCACACGGAAATTCCGTCGCTATGAATTACGAGTACTATGTGTTCTAAGACATTTCCTTGTAATTCGAGTAACGTTTCTATATAAACGACAGGATTTTCTTTTGGGATACGACAATCTCATTTCCGATCCACTAATCCTTCTTTACTGCGTCCCTCACTCCCACACATTGACGAATTACCACGGAAATTGCGTCGCTATGAAATACGAGTACTATATGTTCTAAGACATTTCCTTCTAAATCGAGTAACGTTTCTATGGAAACGACAGTATTTTTTTTGGGATACGACAATCACATTTCCGATCCACTAATCCTTCTTTACTGCATCCCACACTCCCAAACTTTGACGAATTCACACGGCAATTCCGTCGCTGTAAAATACGAGTACTATGTGTACTAAGACATTTCCTTCTAAATCGAGTAACGTTTCTATGGAAACGACAGGATTTTCTTTTGGGATACGACAATCTCATTTCCGATCCACTAATCCTTCTTTACTGCGTCCCTCACTCCCACACATTGACGAATTCACACGGCAATTCCGTCGCTATGAAATACGAGTACTATGTGTTCTAAGACATTTCCTTCTAAATCGAGTAACGTTTCTATGGAAACGACAGGATTTTCTTTTGGGATACGACAATCTCATTTCCGATCCAGTAATCCTTCTTTACTGCATCCCACACTCCCAAACATTGACGAATTCACACGGAAATTGCGTCGCTATGAAATACGAGTACTATGTTTTCTAAGACATTTCCTTCTAAATCGAGTAACGTTTCTATGGAAACGACAGGATTTTCTTTTGGGATACGACAATCTCATTTCCGATCCACTAATCCTTCTTTACTGCGTCCCTCACTCCCACACATTGACGAATACACACGGAAATTGCGTCGCTATGAAATACGAGTACTATGTGTTCTAAGACATTTCCTTCTAACTCGAGTAACGTTTCGTTGGAAACGACAGGATTTTCTTTTGGGATACGACAATCTCATTTCCGATCCACTAATCCTTCTTTACTGCATCCCACACTCCCAACCATTGACGAATTCACACGGAAATTGCGTCGCTATGAAATACGAGTACTGTGTGTTCTAAGACATTTCCTTCTAAATCGAGTAACGTTTCTATGGAAACGACAGTTTTTTTCTTTTGGGATACGACAATCTCATTTCCGATCCACTAATCCTTCTTTACTGCATCCCACACTCCCATACATTGACGAATTCCCACGGAAATTGCGTCGCTATGAAATACTATGGGTTCTATGACTTCTCCTTCTAAATCGAGTACCGTTTCTATGGAAACGACAGGATTTTCATTTGGGATACGACAATCTTATTTCCGATCCACTAATCCTTCTTTACTCCATCCCTCACTCCCAAACATTGACGAATTCACACGGAAATTGCGTCGCTATGAAATACGAGTACTATGTGTTCTAAGACATTTCCTTCTAATTCGAGTAACGTTTCTATGGAAACGACAGGATTTTCTTTTGGGATACGACAATCTCATTTCCGATCCACTAATCCCTCTTTACTGCATCCCTCAATCCCACACATTGACGAATTCACACGGAAATTCCGTCGCTATGAAATACGAGTACTATGTGTTCTAAGACATTTCCTTCTAATTCGAGTAACGTTTCTATGGAAACGACAGGAATTTCTTTTGGGATACGACAATCTCATTTCCGATCCACTAATCCTACTTTACTGCATCCCTCACTCCCAAACATTGACGAATTCACACGGAAATTGCGTCGCTATGAAATACAAGTACTATGTGTTCTAAGACATTTCCTTCTAAATCGAGTAACGTTTCTATGGAAACGACAGGATTTTCTTTCGGGATACGACAATCTCATTTCCGATCCACTAATCCTTTTTTACTGCGTCCCTCAATCCCACACATTGACGAATTCACACGGAAATTCCGTCGCTATGAATTACGAGTACTATGTGTTCTAAGACATTTCCTTCTAATTCGAGTAACGTTTCTATGGAAACGAAAGGATTTTCTTTTGGGATACGACAATCTCATTTCCGATCCACTAATCCTTCTTTACTGCGTCCCTCACTCCCACACATTGACGAATTCACACGGAAATTGCGTCGCTATGAAATACGAGTACTATGTGTTCTAAGACATTTCCTTCTAAATCGAGTAACGTTTCTATGGAAACGACAGTATTTATTTTGGGATACGACAATCATATTTCCGATCCACTAATCCTTCTTTACTGCATCCCACACTCCCAAACATTGACGAATTCACACGACAATTCCGTCGCTATAAAATACGAGTACTATGTGTACTAAGACATTTCCTTCTAAATCGAGTAACGTTTCTATGGAAACGACAGGATGTTCTTTTGGGATACGACAATCTCATTTCCGATCCACTAATCCTTCTTTACTGCGTCCCTCACTCCCACACATTGACGAATTCACACGGAAATTGCGTCGCTATGAAATACGAGTACTATGTGTTCTAAGACATTTCCTTCTAAATCGAGTAACGTTTCTATGGAAACGGCAGGATTTTCTTTTGGGATACGACAATCTCATTTCCGATCCACTAATCCTTCTTTACTGCGTCCCTCACTCCCACACATTGACGAATACGCACGGAAATTGCGTCGCTATGAAATACGAGTACTATGTGTTCTAAGACATTTCCTTCTTAATCGAGTAACGTTTCTATGGAAACGACAGGATTTTCTTTTGGGATACGACAATCTTATTTCCGATCCACTAATCCTTCTTTACTGCATCCCTCACTCCCACACATTGACGAATTCACACGGAAATTCCGTCGCTATGAAATGCGAGTACCATGTGTTCTAAGACATTTCCTTCTAAATCGAGTAACGTTTCTATGGAAACGACAGGATTTTCTTTTGGGATACGACAATCTCATTTCCGATCCACTAATCCTTCTTTACTGCATCTCTCCCTCCCACACATTGACGAATTCACACGGAAATTCCGTCGCTATGAAATACGAGTAATATGTGTTCTAAGACATTTCCTTCTAAATCGAATAACGTTTCTATGGAAACGACAGGATTTTCTTTTGGGATACGACGATCACTTCTCCGATCCACTAATCGTTCTTTACTGCATCCCTCACTCCCAAACATTGACGAATTCACACGGAAATTCCGTCGCTATGAAATGCGAAAGCTATGTGTTCTAATAAATTTCCTTCTAAATCGAGAAACGTTTCTATGGAAACGACAGGATTTTCTTTTGGGATACGACAATCTCATTTCCGATCCACTAATCCTTCTTTACTGCATAACTCACTCCCACACATTGACGAATTCACTCGGAAATTGCGTCGCTATGAAATACGAGTACTATGTGTTCTAAGAAATTTCCTTCTAAATCGAGTAACGTTTCTAAGGAAACGACAGGATTTTCTTTTGGGATACGACAATCACATTTCCGATCCACTAATCCTTCTTCACTGCATCCCTCACTCCCACACATAGACGAATTCACACGGATATTGCGTCGCTATGAAATACTATGGGTTCTATGACTTCTCCTTCTAAATCGAGTAACGTTTCTATGGAAACGGCAGGATTTTCTTTTGGGATACGGCAATCTCATTTCCGATTCACTAATCTTTCTTTACTGTATCCCTCACTCCCACACATTGACGAATTCACACGGAAATTGCGTCGCTATGAAATACCACGTGTTCTAAGACATTTCCTACTAAATCGAGTAACGTTTCTATGGAAACGACAGGATTTTCTTTTGGGATACGACAATCTCATTTCCGATCCACTAATCCTTCTTTACTGCATCCCTCACTCCCACTCATTGACGAATTCACACGGAAATTGCGTCGCTATGAAATACTATGGGTTCTATGACTTCTCCTTCTAAATCGAGTACCGTTTCTATGGAAACGACAGGCTGTTCTTTTGGGATACGACAATCTTATTTCCGATCCACTAATCCTTTTTTACTGCATCACTCACTCCCACTCATTGACCAATTCACACGGAAATTGCGTCGCTATGAAATACTATGTGTTCTAAGACATTTCCTTCTAAATCGAGTAACGTTTCTATGGAAACGACAGGATTTTCTTTTGGAATACGACAATTTCATTTCCGTTCCACTAATCCTTCTTTACAGCATCCCTCACACCCACACATTGACGAATTCACACGGAAATTCCGTCGCTATGAAATACGAGTACTATGTGTTCTAAGACATTTCCTTCTAAATCGAGTAACGTTTCTATGGAAACGACAGGATTTTCTTTTGGGATACGACAATCACAGTTCCGATCCACTAATCCTTCTTTACTGCATCCCTCACTCCCAACCATTGACGAATTCACACGGAAATTCCGTCGCTATGAAATACGAGTACTATGTGTTCGAAGACATTTCCTTCTAAATCGAGTAACGTTTCTATGGAAACGACAGGATTTTCTTTTGGGATACGACAATCTCATTTCCCATCCACTAATCCTTCCTTACTGCATCCCTCACTCCCACTCATTGACAAATTCACTCGGAAATTGCGTCGCTATGAAATACTATGGGTTCTATGACTTCTCCTTCTAAATCGTGTACCGTTTCTATGGAACCGACAGGATTTTCTTTTGGGATACGACAATCTTATTTCCGATCCACTAATCCTTCTTTACTGCATCCCTCACTCCCACTCATTGACCAATTCACACGGAAATTGCGTCGCTATGAAATACTATGTGTTCTAAGACATTTAGTTCTAAATCGAGTAACGTTTCTATGGAATCGACAGGTTTTTCTTTTGGGATACGACAATCACATTTCCGATTCTGTAATCCTCCTTTACTGCATCCCTCACTCCCACACATTGACGAATTCACACGGAAATTGCGTCGCCATGAAATACTATGTGTTCTAAGACATTTCCTTCTAAATCGAGTAACGTTTCTATGGAAACGACAGGATTTTCTTTTGGGGTACGACAATCACATTTCCGATCCACTAATCCTTCTTTACTGCATCCCTCACTCCCATACATTGACGACTTCACACGGAAATTGCGTCGCTATGAAATACTATGGGTTCTATGACTTCTCCTTCTAAATCGAGTACCGTTTCTATGGAAACGACAGGATTTTCTTTTGGGATACGACAATCTTATTTCCGATCCACTAATCCTTCTTTACTGCATCCCACACTCCCAAACATTGACGAATTCACACGGCAATTCCGTCGCTATGAAATACGAGTACTATGTGTTCTAAGACATTTCCTTCTAAATCGAGTAACGTTTCTATGGAAACGACAGGATTTTCTTTTGGGATACGACAATCTCATTTCCGATCCACTAATCCTTCTTTACTGCATCCCTCACACCCACACATTGACGAATTCACACGGAAATTCCGTCGCTATGAAATACGAGTACTATGTGTTCTACGACATTTCCTTCTAAATCGAGTAACGTTTCTATGGAAACGACTGGATTTTCTTTTGGGATACGACAATCTCATTTCCGATCCACTAATCCTTCTTTACTGCGTCCCCCACTCCCACACATTGACGAATTCACACGGAAATTCCGTCGCTATGAAATACGAGTACTATGTGTTCTAAGACATTTCCTTCTAAATCGAGTAACGTCTCTATGGAAACGACAGGATTTTCTTTTGGGATTCGACAATCTCATTTCCGATCCACTAATCCTTCTTTACTGCATCCCTCACTCCCACACATTGACGAATTCACACAAAATTTCCGTCGCTATGAAATACGAGTACTATGTGTTCTAAGACAATTCCTTCTAAACCGAGTAACGTTTCTACGGAAACGACAGGATTTTCTTTTGGGATACGACAATTACATTTCCGATCTACTAATCCTTCTTTACTGCATCCCACACTCCCAAACATTGACGAATTCACACGGCAATTCCGTCGCTATGAAATACGAGTACTATGTGTTCTAAGACATTTCCTTCTAAATCGAGTAACGTTTCTATGGAAACGACAGGATTTTCTTTTGGGATACGACAATCTCATTTCCGATCCAGTAATCCTTCTTTACTGCATCCCACACTCCCAAACATTGACGAATTCACACGGAAATTGCGTCGCTATGAAATACGAGTACTATATTTTCTAAGACATTTCCTTCTAACTCGAGTAACGTTTCTATGGAAACGACAGGATTTTCTTTTGGGATACGACAATCTCATTTCCGATCCACTAATCCTTCTTTACTGCATCCCACACTCCCAACCATTGACGAATTCACACGGAAATTGCGTCGCTATGAAATACGAGTACTGTGTGTTCTAAGACATTTCCTTCTAAATCGAGTAACGTTTCTATGGAAACGACAGTTTTTTTCTTTTGGGATACGACAATCTCATTTCCGATCCACTAATCCTTCTTTACTGCATCCCACACTCCCATACATTGACGAATTCCCACGGAAATTGCGTCGCTATGAAATACTATGGGTTCTATGACTTCTCCTTCTAAATCGAGTACCGTTTCTATGGAAACGACAGGATTTTCTTTTGGGATACGACAATCTTATTTCCGATCCACTAATCCTTCTTTACTCCATCCCTCACTCCCAAACATTGACGTATTCACACGGAAATTGCGTCGCTATGAAATACGAGTACTATGTGTTCTAAGACATTTCCTTCTAATTCGAGTAACGTTTCTATGGAAACGACAGGATTTTCTTTTGGGATACGACAATCTCATTTCCGATCCACTAATCCTTCTTTACTGCATCCCTCAATCCCACACATTGACGAATTCACACGGAAATTCCGTCGCTATGAGATACGAGTACTATGTGTTCTAAGACATTTCCTTCTAATTCGAGTAACGTTTCTATGGAAACGACAGGATTTTCTTTTGGGATACGACAATCTCATTTCCGATCCACTAATCCTTCTTTACTGCATCCCTCAATCCCACACATTGACGAATTCACACGGAAATTCCGTCGCTATGAAATACGAGTACTATGTGTTCTTAGACATTTCCTTCTAATTCGAGTAACGTGTCTATGGAAACGACAGGAATTTCTTTTGGGATACGACAATCTCATTCACGATCCACTAATCCTTCTTTACTGCATCCCTCACTCCCAAACATTGACGAATTCACACGGAAATTGCGTCGCTATGAAATACAAGTACTATGTGTTCTAAGACATTTCCTTCTAAATCGAGTAACGTTTCTATGGAAACGACAGGATTTTCTTTTGGGATACGACAATCTCATTTCCGATCCACTAATCCTTTTTTACCGCATCCCTCAATCCCACACATTGACGAATTCACACGGAAATTCCGTCGCTATAAATTACGAGTACTATGTGTTCTAAGACATTTCCTTCCAATTCGAGTAACGTTTCTATGGAAACGACAGGATTTTCCTTTGGGATACGACAATCTCATTTCCGATCCACTAATCCTTCTTTACTGCGTCCCTCACTCCCACACATTGACGAATTCACACGGAAATTGCGTCGCTATGAAATACGAGTACTATGTGTTCTAAAACATTTCCTTCTAAATCGAGTAACGTTTCTATGGAAACGACAGTATTTATTTTGGGATACGACAATCACATTTCCGATCCACTAATCCTTCTTTACTGCATCCCACACTCCCAAACTTTGACGAATTCACACGGCAATTCCGTCGCTATAAAATACGAGTACTATGTGTACTAAGACATTTCCTTCTAAATCGAGTAACGTTTCTATGGAAACGACAGGATTTTCTTTTGGGATAAGACAATCTCATTTCCGATCCACTAATCCTTCTTTACTGCGTCCCTCAGTCCCACACATTGACGAATTCACACGGCAATTCCGTCGCTATGAAATACGAGTACTATGTGTTCTAAGACATTACCTTCTAAATCGAGTAACGTTTCTATGGAAACGACAGGATTTTCTTTTGGGATACGACAATCTCATTTCCGATCCACTAATCCTTCTTTACTGCGTCCCTCACTCCCACACATTGACGAATACACACGGAAATTGCGTCGCTATGAAATACGAGTACTATGTGTTCTAAGACATTTCCTTCTAACTCGAGTAACGTTTCTATGGAAACGACAGGATTTTCTTTTGGGATACGACAATCTCATTTCCGATCCACTAATCCTTCTTTACTGCATCCCACACTCCCAACCATTGACGAATTCACACGGAAATTGCGTCGCTATGAAATACGAGTACTGTGTGTTCTAAGACATTTCCTTCTAAATCGAGTAACGTTTCTATGGAAACGACAGTTTTTTTCTTTTGGGATACGACAATCTCATTTCCGATCCACTAATCCTTCTTTACTGCATCCCACACTCCCATACATTGACGAATTCCCACGGAAATTTCGTCGCTATGAAATACTATGGGTTCTATGACTTCTCCTTCTAAATCGAGTACCGTTTCTATGGATACGACAGGATTTTCATTTGGGATACGACAATCTTATTTCCGATCCACTAATCCTTCTTTACTCCATCCCTCACTCCCAAACATTGACGAATTCACACGGAAATTGCGTCGCTATGAAATACGAGTACTATGTGTTCTAAGACATTTCCTTCTAATTCGAGTAACGTTTCTATGGAAACGACAGGATTTTCTTTTGGGATACGACAATCTCATTTCCGATCCACTAATCCCTCTTTACTGCATCCCTCAATCCCACACATTGACGAATTCACACGGAAATTCCGTCGCTATGAAATACGAGTACTATGTGTTCTAAGACATTTCCTTCTAATTCGAGTAACGTTTCTATGGAAACGACAGGATTTTCTTTTGGGATACGACAATCTCATTTCCGATCCACTAATCCTTCTTTACTGCATCCCTCAATCCCACACATTGACGAATTCACACGGAAATTCCGTCGCTATGAAATACGAGTACTATGTGTTCTAAGACATTTCCTTCTAATTCGAGAAACGTTTCTATGGAAACGACGGGAATTTCTTTTGGGATACGACAATCTCATTTTCGATCCACTAATCCTTCTTTACTGCATCCCTCACTCCCAAACATTGACGAATTCACACGGAAATTGCGTCGCTATGAAATACAAGTACTATGTGTTCTAAGACATTTCCTTCTAAATCGAGTAACGTTTCTATGGAAACGACAGGATTTTCTTTTGGGATACGACAATCTCATTTCCGATCCACTAATCCTTTTTTACTGCATCCCTCAATCCCACACATTGACGAATTCACACGGAAATTCCGTCGCTATGAATTACGAGTACTATGTGTTCTAAGACAATTCCTTCTAATTCGAGTAACGTTTCTATGGCAACGAAAGGATTTTCTTTTGGGATACGACAATCTCATTTCCGATCCACTAATCCTTCTTTACTGCGTCCCTCACTCCCACACATCGACGAATTCACACGGAAATTGCGTCGCTATGAAATACGAGTACTATGTGTTCTAAGACATTTCCTTCTAAATCGAGTAACGTTTCTATGGAAACGACAGTATTTTTTTTGGGATACGACAATCACATTTCCGATCCACTAATCCTTCTTTACTGCATCCCACACTCCCAAACATTGACGAATTCACACGGCAATTCCGTCGCTATAAAATACGAGTACTATGTGTACTAAGACATTTCCTTCTAAATCGAGTAACGTTTCTATGGAAACGACAGGATTTTCTTTTGGGATACGACAATCTCATTTCCGATCCACTAATCCTTCTTTACTGCGTCCCTCACTCCCACACATTGACGAATTCACACGGAAATTGCGTCGCTATGAAATACGAGTACTATGTGTTCTAAGACATTTCCTTCTAAATCGAGTAACGTTTCTATGGAAACGGCAGGATTTTCTTTTGGGATACGACAATCTCATTTCCGATCCACTAATCCTTCTTTACTGCGTCCCTCACTCCCACACATTGACGAATACGCACGGAAATTGCGTCGCTATGAAATACGAGTACTATGTGTTCTAAGACATTTCCTTCTTAATCGAGTAACGTTTCTATGGAAACGACAGGATTTTCTTTTGGGATACGACAATCTTATTTCGATCCACTAATCCTTCTTTACTGCATCCCTCACTCCCACACATTGACGAATTCACACGGAAATTCCGTCGCTATGAAATGCGAGTACCATGTGTTCTAAGACATTTCCTTCTAAATCGAGTAACGTTTCTATGGAAACGACAGGATTTTCTTTTGGGATACGACAATCTCATTTCCGATCCACTAATCCTTCTTTACTGCATCCCTCCCTCCCACACATTGACGAATTCACACGGAAATTCCGTCGCTATGAAATACGAGTAATATGTGTTCTAAGACATTTCCTTCTAAATCGAGTAACGTTTCTATGGAAACGACAGGATTTTCTTTTGGGATACGACGATCACTTTTCCGATCCACTAATCGTTCTTTACTGCATCCCTCACTCCCAAACATTGACGAATTCACACGGAAATTCCGTCGCTATGAAATGCGAAAGCTATGTGTTCTAAGAAATTTCCTTCTAAATCGAGTAACGTTTCTATGGAAACGACAGGATTTTCTTTTGGGATACGACAATCTCATTTCCGATCCACTAATCCTTCTTTACTGCATAACTCACTCCCACACATTGACGAATTCACACGGAAAATGCGTCGCTATGAAATACGAGTACTATGTGTTCTAAGAAATTTCCTTCTAAATCGAGTAACGTTCCTATGGAAACGACAGGATTTTCTTTTGGGATACGACAATCACATTACCGATCCACTAATCCTTCTTCACTGCATCCCTCACTCCCACACATTGACGAATTCACACGGATATTGCGTCGCTATGAAATACTATGGGTTCTATGACTTCTCCTTCTAAATCGAGTAACGTTTCTATGGAAACGGCAGGATTTTCTTTTGGGATACGGCAATCTCATTTCCGATTCACTAATCTTTCTTTACTGTATCCCTCACTCCCACACATTGACGAATTCACACGGAAATTGCGTCGCTATGAAATACCACGTGTTCTAAGACATTTCCTACTAAATCGAGTAACGTTTCTATGGAAACGACAGGATTTTCTTTTGGGATACGACAATCTCATTTCCGATCCACTAATCCTTCTTTACTGCATCCCTCACTCCCACTCATTGACGAATTCACACGGAAATTGCGTCGCTATGAAATACTATGGGTTCTATGACTTCTCCTTCTAAATCGAGTACCGTTTCTATGGAAACAACAGGATTTTCTTTTGGGATACGACAATCTTATTTCCGATCCACTAATCCTTCTTTACTGCATCCCTCACTCCCACTCATTGACCAATTCACACGGAAATTGCGTCGCTATGAAATACTATGTGTTCTAAGACATTTCCTTCTAAATCGAGTAACGTTTCTATGGAAACGACAGGATTTTCTTTTGGAATACGACAATTTCATTTCCGATCCACTAATCCTTCTTTACAGCATCCCTCACACCCACACATTGACGAATTCACACGGAAATTCCGTCGCTATGAAATACGAGTACTATGTGTTCTAAGACATTTCCTTCTAAATCGAGTAACGTTTCTATGGAAACGACAGGATTTTCTTTTGGGATACGACAATCACATTTCCGATCCACTAATCCTTCTTTACTGCATCCCTCACTCCCAACCATTGACGAATTCACACGGAAATTCCGTCGCTATGAAATACGAGTACTATGTGTTCTAAGACATTTCCTTCTAAATCGAGTAACGTTTCTATGGAAACGACAGGGTTTTCTTTTGGGATACGACAATCTCATTTCCGATCCACAAATCCTTCCTTACTGCATCCCTCACTCCCACTCATTGACAAATTCACACGGAAATTGCGTCGCTATGAAATACTATGGGTTCTATGACTTCTCCTTCTAAATCGTGTACCGTTTCTATGGAACCGACAGGATTTTCTTTTGGGATACGACAATCTTATTACCGATCCACTAATCCTTCATTACTGCATCCCTCACTCCCACTCATTGACCAATTCACACGGAAATTGCGTCGCCATGAAATACTATGTGTTCTAAGACATTTAGTTCTAAATCGAGTAACGTTTCTATGGAAACGACAGGATTTTCTTTTGGGATACGACAATCACATTTCCGATTCTGTAATCCTCCTTTACTGCATCCCTCACTCCCACACATTGACGAATTCACACGGAAATTGCGTCGCCATGAAATACTATGTGTTCTAAGACATTTCCTTCTAAATCGAGTAACGTTTCTATGGAAACGACAGGATTTTCTTTTGGGGTACGACAATGACATTTCCGATCCACTAATCCTTCTTTACTGCATCCCTCACTCCCATACATTGACGACTTCACACGGAAATTGCGACGCTATGAAATACTATGGGTTCTATGACTTCTCCTTCTAAATCGAGTACCGTTTCTATGGAAACGACAGGATTTTCTTTTGGGATACGACAATCTTATTTCCGATCCACTAATCCTTCTTTACTGCATCCCTCACTCCCACACATTGACGAAATCACACGGAAATTCCGTCACTATGAAATACGAGTACTATGTGTTCTAAGACTTTTCCTTCTAAGTCGAGTAACGTTTCTATGGAAACGACAGGATCTTCTTTTGGGATACGACAATCACATTTTCGATCCACTAATATTTCTTTACTGCATCCCTCACTCCCACACATTAACGAATTCACACGGAAATTCCGTCGCTATGAAATGCGAGTACCATGTGTTCTAAGACATTTCCTTCTAAATCGAGTAACGTTTCTATGGAAACGACAGGATTTTATTTTGGGATACGACAATCTCATTTCCGATCCACTAATCCTTCTTTACTGCATCCCTCCCTCCCACACATTGACGAATTCACACGGAAATTCCGTCGCTATGAAATACGAGTACTATGTGTTCTAAGACATTTCCTTCTAAATCGAGTAACGTTTCTATGGAAACGACAGGATTTTCTTTTGGGATACGACAATCACATTTCCGATCCACTAATCGTTCTTTACTGCATCCCTCACTCCCAAACATTGACGAATTCACACGGAAATTCCGTCGCTATGAAATGCGAAAGCTATGTGTTCTAAGAAATTTCCTTCTAAATCGAGTAACGTTTCTATGGAAACGACAGGATTTTCTTTTGGGATACGACAATCTCATTTCCGATCCACTAATCCTTCTTTACTGCATAACTCACTCCCACACATTGACGAATTCACACGGAAATTGCGTCGTTATGAAATACGAGTACTATGTGTTCTAAGAAATTTCCTTCTAAACGAGTACAGTTTCTATGGAAACGACAGGATTTTTCTTTGGGATACGACAATCACATTTCCGATCCACTAATCCTTCTTTACTGCATCCCTCACTCCCACACATTGACGAATTCACACGGAAATTGCGTCGCTATGAAATACTATGCGTTCTATGACTTCTCCTTCTAAATCGAGTAACGTTTCTATGGAAACGGCAGGATTTTCTTTTGGGATACGGCAACCTCATTTCCGATTCACTAATCCTACTTTACTGCAAACCTCACTCCCACACATTGACGAATTCACACGGAAATTGTGTCGCTATGAAATACCACGTGTTCTAAGACATTTCCTACTAAATCGAGTAACGTTTCTATGGAAACGACAGGATTTTCTTTTGGGATACGACAATCTCATTTCCGATCCACTAATCCTTCTATACTGCATCCCTCACTCCCACTCATTGACGAATTCACACGGAAATTGCGTCGCTATGAAATACTATGGGTTCTATGACTTCTACTTCTAAATCGAGTACCGTTTCTATGGAAACGACAGGATTTTCTTTTGGGATACGACAATCTTATTTCCGATCCACTAATCCTTCTTTACTGCATCCCTCACTCCCACTCATTGACCAATTCACACGGAAATTGCGTCGCTATGAAATACTATGTGTACTAAGACATTTCCTTCTAAATCGAGTAACGTTTCTATGGAAACGACAGGATTTTCTTTTGGGATACGACAATTTCATTTCCGATCCACTAATCCTTCTTTACTGCATCCCTCACTCCCACACATTGACGAATTCACACGGAAATTCCGTCGCTATGAAATACGAGTACTATGTGTTCTAAGACATTTCCTTCTAAATCGAGTAACGATTCTATGGAAGCGACAGGATTTTCTTTTGGGATACGACAATCACATATCCGATCCACTAATCCTTCTTTACTGCATCCCTCACTCCCAACCATTGACGAATTCACACGGAAATTCCGTCGCTATGAAATACGAGTACTATGTGTTCTAAGACATTTCCTTCTAAATCGAGTAACGTTTCTATGGAAACGACAGGATTTTCTTTTGGGATACGACAATTTCATTTCCGATCCACTAATCCTTCCTTACTGCATCCCTCACTCCCACTCATTGACAAATTCACACGGAAATTGCGTCGCTATGAAATACTATGGGTTCTATGACTTCTCCTTCTAAATCGTGTACCGTTTCTATGGAAACGACAGGATTTTCTTTTGGGATACGACAATCTCATTTCCGATCCACTAATCCTTCTTTACTGCATCCCTCACTCCCACTCATTGACCAATTCACACGGAAATTGCGTCGCTATGAAATACTATGTGTTCTAAGACATTTCCTTCTAAATCGAGTAACGTTTCTATGGAAACGACAGGATTTTCTTTTGGGGTACGACAATCACATTTCCGATCCACTAATCCTTCTTTACTGCATCCCTCACTCCCATACATTGACGACTTCACACGGAAATTGCGTCGCTATGAAATACTATGGGTTCTATGACTTCTCCATCTAAATCGAGTACCGTTTCTATGGAAACGACAGGATTTTCTTTTGGGATACGACAATCTTATTTCCGATCCACTAATCCTTCTTTACTGCATCCCTCACTCCCACACATTGACGAAATCACACGGAAATTCCGTCACTATGAAATACGAGTACTATGTGTTCTAAGACATTTCCTTCTAAGTCGAGTAACGTTTCTATGGAAACGGCAGGATTTTCTTTTGGGATACGACAAACACATTTTCGATCCACTAATCTTTCTTTACTGCATCCCTCACTCCAACACATTGACGAATTCACACGGAAATTCCGTCGCTATGAAATGCGAGTACCATGTGTTCTAAGACATTTCCTTCTAAATCGAGTAACGTTTCTATGGAAACGACAGGATTTTCTTTTGGGAAACGACAATCTCATTTCCGATCCACTAATCCTTCTTTACTGCATCCCTCCCTCCCACACATTGACGAATTCACACGGAAATTCCGTCGCTATGAAATACGAGTACTATGTGTTCTAAGACATTTCCTTCTAAATCAAGTAACGTTTCTATGGAAACGACAGGATTTTCTTTTGGGATACGACAATCACATTCCCGATCCACTAATCGTTCTTTACTGCATCCCTCACTCCCAAACATTGACGAATTCACACGGAAATTCCGTCGCTATGAAATGCGAAAGCTATGTGTTCTAAGAAATTTCCTTCTAAATCGAGTAACGTTTCTATGGAAACGACAGGATTTTCTTTTGGGATACGACAATCTCATTTCTGATCCACCAATCCTTCTATACTGCATAACTCACTCCCACACATTGACGAATTCACACGGAAATTGCGTCGCTATGAAATACGAGTACTATGTGTTCTAAGAAATTTCCTTCTAAATCGAGTACAGTTTCTATGGAAACGACAGGATTTTCTTTTGGGATACGACAATCACATTTCCGATCTACTAATCCTTCTTTACTGCATCCCTCACTCCCACACATTGACGAATTCTCACGGAAATTGCGTCGCTATGAAATACTATGGGTTCTATGACTTCTCCTTCTAAATCGAGTAACGTTTCTATGGAAACGACAGGATTTTCTTTTGGGATACGACAATTTCATTTCCGATTCTCTAATTCTTCTTTACTCCATCCCTCACTCCCACACATTGACGAATTCACACGGAAATTGCGTCGCCATGAAATACTATGTGTTCTAAGACATTTCCTTCTAAATCGAGTAACGTTTCTATGGAAACGACAGGATTATCTTTAGGGATACGACAATCACATTTCCGATCCACTAATCCTTCTTTACTGCATCCCTCACTCCCATACATTGACGAATTCACACGGAAATTGCGTCGCTATGAAATACTATGGGTTCTATGACTTCTCCTTCTAAATCGAGTACCGTTTCTAAGGAAACGACAGGATTTTCTTCTGGGTTACGACAATCTTATTTCCGATCCACTAATCCTTCTTTACTGCATACCTCACTCCCACACATTGACGAATTCACACGGAAATTCCGTCACTATGAAATACGAGTACTATGTGTTCTAAGACATTTCCTTCTAAGTCGAGTAACGTTTCTATGGAAACGACAGGATTTTCTTTTGGGATACGACAATCACATTTTCGATCCACTAATCTTTCTTTACTGCATCCCTCACTCCCACACATTGACGAATTCACACGGTAATTCCGTCGCTATGAAATGCGAGTACCATGTGTTCTAAGACATTTCCTTCTAAATCGAGTAACGTTTCTATGGAAACGACAGGATTTTCTTTTGGGATACGACAATCTCATTTCCGATCCACTAATCCTTCTTTACTGCATCCCTCCCTCCCACACATTGACGAATTCACACGGAAATTCCGTCGCTATGGAATACGAGTACTATGTATTCTAAGACATTTCCTTCTAAATCGAGTAACGTTTCTATGGAAACGACAGGATTTTCTTTTGGGATACGACAATCACATTTCCGATCCACTAATCGTTCTTTACTGCATACCTCACTCCCAAACATTGACGAATTCACACGGAAATTCCGTCGCTATGAAATGCGAAAGCTATGTGTTCTAAGAAATTTCCTTCTAAATCGAGTAACGTTTCTATGGAAACGACAGGATTTTCTTTTGGGATACGACAATCTCATTTCCGATCCACTAATCCTTCTTTACTGCATAACTCACTCCCACACATTGACGAATTCACACGGATATTGCGTCGCTATGAAATACGAGTACTATGTGTTCTAAGAAATTTCCTTCTAAATCGAGTACCGTATCTATGGAAACGACAGGATTTTCTTTTGGGATACGACAATCACATTTCCGATCCACTAATCCTACTTTACTGCATCCCTCACTCCCACACATTGACGAATTCACACGGAAATTGCGTCGCTATGAAATACCACGTGTTCTAAGACATTTCCTACTAAATCGAGTAACGTTTCTATGGAAACGACAGGATTTTCTTTTGGGATACGACAATCTCAATTCCGATCCACTAATCCTTCTATACTGCATCCCTCACTCCCACTCATTGACGAATTCACACGGAAATTGCGTCGCTATGAAATACTATGGGTTCTATGACTTCTACTTCTAAATCGAGTACCGTTTCTATGGAAACGACAGGATTTTCTTTTGGGATACGACAATCTTATTTCCGATCCACTAATCCTTCTTTACTGCATCCCTCACTCCCACTCATTGACCAATTCACACGGAAATTGCGTCGCTATGAAATACTATGTGTACTAAGACATTTCCTTCTAAATCAAGTAACGTTTCTATGGAAACGACAGGATTTTCTTTTGGGATACGACAATTTCATTTCCGATCCACTAGTCCTTCTTTACTGCATCCCTCACTCCCACACATTGACGAATTCACACGGAACTTCCGTCGCTATGAAATACGAGTACTATGTGGTCTAAGACATTTCCTTCTAAATCGAGTAACGTTTCTTTGGAAGCGACAGGATTTCCTTTTGGGATACGACAATCACATTTCCGATCCACTAATCCTTCTTTACTGCATCCCTCACTCCCAACCATTGACGAATTCACACGGAAATTCCGTGGCTATGAAATACGAGTACTATGTGTTCTAAGACATTTCCTTCTAAATCGAGTAACGTTTCTATGGAAACGACAGGATTTTCTTTTGGGATACGACAATCTCATTTCCGATCCACTAATCCTTCCTTACTGCATCCCTCACTCCCACTCATTGACAAAATCACACGGAAATTGCGTCGCTATGAAATACTATGGGTTCTATGACTTCTCCTTCTAAATCGTGTACCGTTTCTATGGAAACGACAGGATTTTCTTTTGGGATACGACAATCTTATTTCCGATCCACTAATCCTTCTTTACTGCATCCCTCACTCCCACTCATTGACCAATTCACACGGAAATTGCGTCGCTATGAAATACTATGTGTTCTAAGACATTTCCTTCTAAATCGAGTAACGTTTCTATGGAAACGACAGGATTTTCTTTTGGGATACGACAATCTCATTTCCGATTCTCTAATCCTTCTTTACTGCATCCCTCACTCCCACACATTGACGAATTCACACGGAAATTGCGTCGCCATGAAATACTATGTGTTCTAAAACATTTCCTTCTAAATCGAGTAACGTTTCTATGGAAACGACAGGATTTTCTTTTGGGATACGACAATCACATTTCCGATCCACTAATCCTTCTTTACTGCATCCCTCACTCCCATACATTGACGAATTCACACGGAAATTGCGTCGCTATTAAATACTATGGGTTCTATGACTACTCCTTCTAAATCGAGTACCGTTTCTATGGAAACGACAGGATTTTCTTTTGGGATACGACAATCTTATTTCCGATCCACTAATCCTTCTTTACTGCATACCTCACTCCCACACATTGACGAATTCACACGGAAATTCCGTCACTATGAAATACGAGTACTATGTGTTCTAAGACATTTCCTTCTAAGTCGAGTAACGTTTCTATGGAAACGACAGGATTTTCTTTTGGGATACGACAATCACATTTCCGATCCACTAATCTTTCTTTACTGCATCCCTCACTCCCAACCATTGACGAATTCACACGGAAATTCCGTCGCTATGAAATACAAGTACTATGTGTTCTAAGACATTTCCTTCTAAATCGAGTAACGTTTCTATGGAAACGACAGGATTTTCTTTTGGGGTACGACAATCACATTTCCGATCCACTAATCCTTCTTTACTGCATCCCTCACTCCCAAACATTGACGAATTCACACGGAAATTCCGTGGCTATGAAATACGAGTACTATGTTTTCTAAGACATTTCCTTCTAAATCGAGTAACGTTTCTATGGAAACGACAGGATTTTCTTTTGGGATACGACAATCTCATTTCCGATCCACTAATCCTTCTTTACTGCGTCCCTCACTCCCACATATTGACGAATACACACGGAAATTGCGGCGCTATGAAATACGAGTACTATGTGTTCTAAGACATTTCCTTCTAAATCGAGTAACGTTTCTATGGAAACGACAGGATTTTCTTTTGGGATACGACAATCTCATTTCCGATCCACTAATCCTTCCTTACTGCATCCCTCACTCCCACTCATTGACAAATTCACTTGGAAATTGCGTCGCTATGTAATACTATGGGTTCTATGACTTCTCCTTCTAAATCGTGTACCGTTTCTATGGAAACGACAGGATTTTCTTTTGGGATACGACAATCTTATTTCCGATCCACTAATCCTTCTTTACTGCATCCCTCACTCCCACTCATTGACCAATTCACACGGAAATTGCGTCGCTATGAAATACTATGTGTTCTAAGACATTTCCTTCTAAATCGAGTAACGTTTCTATGGAAACGACAGGATTTTCTTTTGGGATACGACAATCTCATTTCCGATTCTCTAATCCTTCTTTACTGCATCCCTCACTCCCACACATTGACGAATTCACACGGAAATTGCGTCGCCATGAAATACTATGTGTTCTAAGACATTTCCTTCTAAATCGAGTAACGTTTCTATGGAAACGACAGGATTTTCTTTTTGGAAACGACAATCACATTTCCGATCCACTAATCCTTCTTTACTGCATCCCTCACTCCCATACATTGACGAATTCACACGGAAATTGCGTCGCTATTAAATACTATGGGTTCTATGACACCTCCTTCTAAATCGAGTACCGTTTCTATGGAAACGACAGGATTTTCTTTTGGGATACGACAACTTATTTCCGATCCACTAATCCTTCTTTACTGCATACCTCACTCCCACACATTGACGAATTCACACGGAAATTCCGTCACTATGAAATACGAGTACTATGTGTTCTAAGACATTTCCTTCTAAGTCGAGTAACGTATCTATGGAAACGACAGGATTTTCTTTTGGGATACGACAATCACATTTCCGATCCACTAATCTTTCTTTACTGCATCCCTCACTCCCAACCATTGACGAATTCACACGGAAATTCCGTCGCTATGAAATACGAGTACTATGTGTTCTAAGACATTTCCTTCTAAATCGAGTAACGTTTCTATGGAAACGACAGGATTTTCTTTTGGGGTACGACAATCACATTTCCGATCCACTAATCCTTCTTTACTGCATCCCTCACTCCCAAACATTGACGAATTCACACGGAAATTCCGTGGCTATGAAATACGAGTACTATGTTTTCTAAGACATTTCCTTCTAAATCGAGTAACGTTTCTATGGAAACGACAGGATTTTCTTTTGGGATACGACAATCTCATTTCCGATCCACTAATCCTTCTTTACTGCGTCCCTCACTCCCACACATTGACGAATACACACGGAAATTGCGTCGCTATGAAATACGAGTACTATGTGTTCTAAGACATTTCCTTCTAAATCGAGTAACGTTTCTATGGAAACGACAGGATTTTCTTTTGGGATACGACAATCTCATTTCCGATCCACTAATCCTTCCTTACTGCATCCCTCACTCCCACTCATTGACAAATTCACTTGGAAATTGCGTCGCTATGTAATACTATGGGTTCTATGACTTCTCCTTCTAAATCGTGTACCGTTTCTATGGAAACGACAGGATTTTCTTTTGGGATACGACAATCTTATTTCCGATCCACTAATCCTTCTTTACTGCATCCCTCACTCCCACTCATTGACCAATTCACACGGAAATTGCGTCGCTATGAAATACTATGTGTTCTAAGACATTTCCTTCTAAATCGAGTAACGTTTCTATGGAAACGACATGATTTTCTTTTGGGATACGACAATCACATTTCCGATTCTCTAATCCTTCTTTACTGCATCCCTCACTCCCACACATTGACGAATTCACACGGAAATTGCGTCGCCATGAAATACTATGTGTTCTAAGACATTTCCTTCTAAATCGAGTAACGTTTCTATGGAAACGACAGGATTTTCTTTAGGGGTACGACAATCACATTTCCGATCCACTAATCCCTCTTTACTGCATCCCTCACTCCCATACATTGACGAATTCACACGGAAATTGCGTCGCTATGAAATACTATGGGTTCTATGACTTCTCCTTCTAAATCGAGTACCGTTTCTATGGAAACGACAGGATTTTCTTTTGGGATACAAAAATCTTATTTCCGATCCACTAATCCTTCTTTACTGCATCCCTCACTCCCTCACATTGACGAAATCACACGGAAATTCCGTCACTATGAAATACGAGTACTATGTGTTCTAAGACACTTCCTTCTAAGTCGAGTAACGTTTCTATGGAAACGACAGGATTTTCTTTTGGGATACGACAATCACATTTCCGATCCACTAATCTTTCTTTACTGCATCCCTCACTCCCACACATTGACGAATTCAAACGGAAATTCCGTCGCTATGAAATGCGAGTACCATGTGTTCTAAGACATTTCCTTCTAAATCGAGTAACGTTTCTATGGAAACGACAGGATTTTCTTTTGGGATACGACAATCTCATTTCCGATCCACTAATCGTTATTTTACTGCATCCCTCCCTCCCACACATTGACGAATTCACACGGAAATTCCGTCGCTATGAAATACGAGTACTATGTGTTCTAAGACATTTCCTTCTAAATCGAGTAACGTTTCTATGGAAACGACAGGATTTTCTTTTGGGATACGACAATCACATTTCCGATCCACTAATCGTTCTTAACTGCATCCCTCACTCCCAAACATTGACGAATTCACACGGAAATCCCGTCGCTATGAAATGCGAAAGCTATGTGTTCTAAGAAATTTCCTTTTAAATCGAGTAACGTTTCTATGGAAACGACAGGATTTTCTTTTGGGATACGACAATCTCATTTCCGATCCACTAATCCTTCTTTACTGCATAACTCACTCCCACACATTGACGAATTCACACGGAAATTGCGTCGCTATGAAATACGAGTACTATGTGTTCTAAGAAATTTCCTTCTAAATCAAGTACCGTTTCTATGGAAACGACAGGGTTTTCTTTTGGGATACGACAATCACATTTCCGATCCACTAATCCTTCTTTACTGCATCCCTCACTCCCACACATTGACGAATTCACACGGAAATTGCGTCGCTATGAAATACTATGGGTTCTATGACTTCTCCTTCTAAATCGAGTAACGTTTCTATGGAAACGGCAGGATTTTCTTTTGGGATACGGCAACCTCATTTCCGATTCACTAATCCTACTTTACTGCATCCCTCACTCCCACACATTGACGAATTCACACGGAAATTGCATCGCTATGAAATACCACGTGTTCTAAGACATTTCCTACTAAATCGAGTAACGTTTCTATGGAAACGACAGGATTTTCTTTTGGGATACGACAATCTCATTTCCGATCCACTAATCCTTCTATACTGCATCCCTCACTCCCACTCATTGACGAATTTACACGGAAATTGCGTCGCTATGAAATACTATGGGTTCTATGACTTCTACTTCTAAATCGAGTACCGTTTCTATGGAAACGACAGGATTCTCTTTTGGGATACGACAATCTTATTTCCGATCCACTAATCCTTCTTTACTGCATCCCTCACTCCCACTCATTGACCAATTCACACGGAAATTGCGTCGGTATGAAATACTATGTGTTCTAAGACATTTCCTTCTAAATCGAGTAACGTTTCTATGGAAACGACAGGATTTTCTTTTGGGATACGACAATTTCATTTCCGATCCACTAATCCTTCTTTACTGCAATCCTCACTCCCACACATTGACGAATTCACACGGAAATTCCGTCGCTATGAAATACGAGTACTATGTGTTCTAAGACATTTCCTTCTAAATCGAGTAACGTTTCTATGGAAGCGACAGGATTTTGTTTTGGGATACGACAATCACATTTCCGATCCACTAATCCTTCTTTACTGCATCCCTCACTCCCAACCATTGACGAATTCACACGGAAATTCCGTCGCTATGAAATACGAGTACTATGTGTTCTAAGACATTTCCTTCTAAATCGAGTAACGTTTCTATGGAAACGACAGGATTTTCTTTTGGGGTACGACAATCTCATTTCCGATCCACTAATCCTTCCTTACTGCATCCCTCACTCCCACTCATTGACAAATTCACACGGAAATTGCGTCGCTATGAAATACTATGGGTTCTATGACTTCTCCTTCTAAATCGTGTACCGTTTCTATGGAAACGACAGGATTTTCTTTTGGGATACGACAATCTTATTTCCGATCCACTAATCCTTCTTTACTGCATCCCTCACTCCCACTCATTGACCAATTCACACGGAAATTGCGTCGCTATGAAATACGAGTACTATGTGTTCTAAGACATTTCCTTCTAAATCGAGTAACGTTTCTATGGAAACGACAGGATTTTCTTTTGGGATACGACAATCTCATTTCCGATTCTCTAATCCTTCTTTACTGCATCCCTCACTCCCACACATTGACGAATTCACACGGAAATTGCGTCGCCATGAAATACTATGTGTTCTAAAACATTTCCTTCTAAATCGAGTAACGTTTCTATGGAAACGACAGGATTTTCTTTTGGGATACGACAATCACATTTCCGATCCACTAATCCTTCTTTACTGCATCCCTCACTCCCATACATTGACGAATTCACACGGAAATTGCGTCGCTATGAAATACTATGGGTTCTATGACTTCTCCTTCTAAATCGAGTACCGTTTCTATGGAAACGACAGGATTTTCTTTTGGGATACGACAATCTTATTTCCGATCCACTAATCCTTCTTTACTGCATACCTCACTCCCACACATTGACGAATTCACACGGAAATTCCGTCACTATGAAATACGAGTACTATGTGTTCTAAGACATTTCCTTCTAAGTCGAGTAACGTTCCTATGGAAACGACAGGATTTTCTTTTGGGGTACGACAATCACATTTCCGATCCACTAATCCTTCTTTACTTCATCCCTCACTCCCAAACATTGACGAATTCACACGGAAATTCCGTGGCTATGAAATACGAGTACTATGTTTTCTAAGACATTTCCTTCTAAATCGAGTAACGTTTCTATGGAAACGACAGGATTTTCTTTTGGGATACGACAATCTCATTTCCGATCCACTAATCCTTCTTTACTGCGTCCCTCACTCCCACACATTGACGAATACACACGGAAATTGCGTCGCTATGAAATACGAGTACTATGTGTTCTAAGACATTTCCTTCTAAATCGAGTAACGTTTCTATGGAAACGACAGGATTTTCTTTTGGGATACGACAATCTCATTTCCGATCCACTAATCCTTCTTTACTGCATCCCACACTCCCAAACATTGACGAATTCACACGGAAATTGCGTCGCTATGATATGCGAGTACTATGTTTTCTAAGACATTTCCTTCTAAATCGAGTAACGTTTCTATGGAAACGACAGGATTTTCTTTTGGGATACGACAATCTCATTTCCGATCCACTAATGCTTCTTTACTGCGTCCCTCACTCCCACACATTGACGAATACACACGGAAATTGCGTCGCTATGAAATACGAGTACTATGTGTTCTAAGACATTTCCTTCTAAATCGAGTAACGTTTCTGTGGAAACGACAGGATTTTCTTTTGGGATACGACAATCTCATTTCCGATCCACTAATCCTTCTTTACTGCATCCCTCACTCCCACGCATTGACGAATTCACACGGAAATTGCGTCGCTATGAAATACTATGGGTTCTATGACTTCTCCTTCTAAATCGAGTACCGTTTCTATGGAAACAACAGGATTTTCTTTTGGGATACGACAATCTTATTTCCGATCCACTAATCCTTCTTTACTGCATCCCTCACTCCCACTCATTGACCAATTCACACGGAAATTGCGTCGCTATGAAATACTATGTGTTCTAAGACATTTCCTTCTAAATCGAGTAACGTTTCTATGGAAACGAGAGGATTTTCTTTTGGGATACGACAATCTCTTTTCCGATCCTCTAATTCTTCTTTACTGCATCCCTCACTCCCACACATTGACGAATTCACACGGAAATTGCGTCGCTATGAAATACTATGTGTTCTAAGACATTTCCTTCTAAATCGAGTAACGTTTCTATGGAAACGACAGGATTTTCTTTTGGGATACGACAATCACATTTCCGATCCACTAATCCTTCTTTACTGCATCCCTCACTCCCATACATTGACGAATTCACACGGAAATTGCGTCGCTATGATATACTATGGGTTCTATGACTTCTCCTTCTAAATCGAGTACCGTTTCTATGGAAACGACAGGATTTTCTTTTGGGATACGACAATCTTATTTCCGATCCACTAATCCTTCTATACTGCATCCCTCACTACCACTCATTGACCAATTCACACGGAAATTGCGTCGCTATGAAATACTATGTGTTCTAAGACATTTCTTTCTAAATCGAGTAACGTTTCTATGGAAACGACAGGATTTTCTTTTGGGATACGACAATCTCATTTCCGATCCACTAATCTTTCTTTACTGCATCCCTCACTCCCACACATTGACGAATTCAAACGGAAATTCCGTCGCTATGAAATGCGAGTACCATGTGTTCTAAGACATTTCCTTCTAAATCGAGTAACGTTTCTATGGAAACGACAGGATTTTCTTTTGGGATACGACAATCTCATTTCCGATCCACTAATCGTTATTTTACTGCATCCCTCCCTCCCACACATTGACGAATTCACACGGAAATTCCGTCGCTATGAAATACGAGTACTATGTGTTCTAAGACATTTCCTTCTAAATCGAGTAACGTTTCTATGGAAACGACAGGATTTTCTTTTGGGATACGACAATCACATTTCCGATCCACTAATCGTTCTTAACTGCATCCCTTACTCCCAAACATTGACGAATTCACACGGAAATCCCGTCGCTATGAAATGCGAAAGCTATGTGTTCTAAGAAATTTCCTTTTAAATCGAGTAACGTTTCTATGGAAACGACAGGATTTTCTTTTGGGATACGACAATCTCATTTCCGATCCACTAATCCTTCTTTACTGCATAACTCACTCCCACACATTGACGAATTCACACGGAAATTGCGTCGCTATGAAATACGAGTACTATGTGTTCTAAGAAATTTCCTTCTAAATCAAGTACCGTTTCTATGGAAACGACAGGGTTTTCTTTTGGGATACGACAATCACATTTCCGATCCACTAATCCTTCTTTACTGCATCCCTCACTCCCACACATTGACGAATTCACACGGAAATTGCGTCGCTATGAAATACTATGGGTTCTATGACTTCTCCTTCTAAATCGAGTAACGTTTCTATGGAAACGGCAGGATTTTCTTTTGGGATACGGCAACCTCATTTCCGATTCACTAATCCTACTTTACTGCATCCCTCACTCCCACACATTGACGAATTCACACGGAAATTGCGTCGCTACGAAATACCACGTGTTCTAAGACATTTCCTACTAAATCGAGTAACGTTTCTATGGAAACGACAGGATTTTCTTTTGGGATACGACAATCTCATTTCCGATCCACTAATCCTTCTATACTGCATCCCTCACTCCCACTCATTGACGAATTTACACGGAAATTGCGTCGCTATGAAATACTATGGGTTCTATGACTTCTACTTCTAAATCGAGTACCGTTTCTATGGAAACGACAGGATTCTCTTTTGGGATACGACAATCTTATTTCCGATCCACTAATCCTTCTTTACTGCATCCCTCACTCCCACTCATTGACCAATTCACACGGAAATTGCGTCGGTATGAAATACTATGTGTTCTAAGACATTTCCTTCTAAATCGAGTAACGTTTCTATGGAAACGACAGGATTTTCTTTTGGGATACGACAATTTCATTTCCGATCCACTAATCCTTCTTTACTGCAATCCTCACTCCCACACATTGACGAATTCACACGGAAATTCCGTCGCTATGAAATACGAGTACTATGTGTTCTAAGACATTTCCTTCTAAATCGAGTAACGTTTCTATGGAAGCGACAGGATTTTGTTTTGGGATACGACAATCACATTTCCGATCCACTAATCCTTCTTTACTGCATCCCTCACTCCCAACCATTGACGAATTCACACGGAAATTCCGTCGCTATGAAATACGAGTACTATGTGTTCTAAGACATTTCCTTCTAAATCGAGTAACGTTTCTATGGAAACGACAGGATTTTCTTTTGGGGTACGACAATCTCATTTCCGATCCACTAATCCTTCCTTACTGCATCCCTCACTCCCACTCATTGACAAATTCACACGGAAATTGCGTCGCTATGAAATACTATGGGTTCTATGACTTCTCCTTCTAAATCGTGTACCGTTTCTATGGAAACGACAGGATTTTCTTTTGGGATACGACAATCTTATTTCCGATCCACTAATCCTTCTTTACTGCATCCCTCACTCCCACTCATTGACCAATTCACACGGAAATTGCGTCGCTATGAAATACGAGTACTATGTGTTCTAAGACATTTCCTTCTAAATCGAGTAACGTTTCTATGGAAACGACAGGATTTTCTTTTGGGATACGACAATCTCATTTCCGATTCTCTAATCCTTCTTTACTGCATCCCTCACTCCCACACATTGACGAATTCACACGGAAATTGCGTCGCCATGAAATACTATGTGTTCTAAAACATTTCCTTCTAAATCGAGTAACGTTTCTATGGAAACGACAGGATTTTCTTTTGGGATACGACAATCACATTTCCGATCCACTAATCCTTCTTTACTGCATCCCTCACTCCCATACATTGACGAATTCACACGGAAATTGCGTCGCTATGAAATACTATGGGTTCTATGACTTCTCCTTCTAAATCGAGTACCGTTTCTATGGAAACGACAGGATTTTCTTTTGGGATACGACAATCTTATTTCCGATCCACTAATCCTTCTTTACTGCATACCTCACTCCCACACATTGACGAATTCACACGGAAATTCCGTCACTATGAAATACGAGTACTATGTGTTCTAAGACATTTCCTTCTAAGTCGAGTAACGTTTCTATGGAAACGACAGGATTTTCTTTTGGGGTACGACAATCACATTTCCGATCCACTAATCCTTCTTTACTTCATCCCTCACTCCCAAACATTGACGAATTCACACGGAAATTCCGTGGCTATGAAATACGAGTACTATGTTTTCTAAGACATTTCCTTCTAAATCGAGTAACGTTTCTATGGAAACGACAGGATTTTCTTTTGGGATACGACAATCTCATTTCCGATCCACTAATCCTTCTTTACTGCGTCCCTCACTCCCACACATTGACGAATACACACGGAAATTGCGTCGCTATGAAATACGAGTACTATGTGTTCTAAGACATTTCCTTCTAAATCGAGTAACGTTTCTATGGAAACGACAGGATTTTCTTTTGGGATACGACAATCTCATTTCCGATCCACTAATCCTTCTTTACTGCATCCCACACTCCCAAACATTGACGAATTCACACGGAAATTGCGTCGCTATGATATGCGAGTACTATGTTTTCTAAGACATTTCCTTCTAAATCGAGTAACGTTTCTATGGAAACGACAGGATTTTCTTTTGGGATACGACAATCTCATTTCCGATCCACTAATGCTTCTTTACTGCGTCCCTCACTCCCACACATTGACGAATACACACGGAAATTGCGTCGCTATGAAATACGAGTACTATGTGTTCTAAGACATTTCCTTCTAAATCGAGTAACGTTTCTGTGGAAACGACAGGATTTTCTTTTGGGATACGACAATCTCATTTCCGATCCACTAATCCTTCTTTACTGCATCCCTCACTCCCACGCATTGACGAATTCACACGGAAATTGCGTCGCTATGAAATACTATGGGTTCTATGACTTCTCCTTCTAAATCGAGTACCGTTTCTATGGAAACAACAGGATTTTCTTTTGGGATACGACAATCTTATTTCCGATCCACTAATCCTTCTTTACTGCATCCCTCACTCCCACTCATTGACCAATTCACACGGAAATTGCGTCGCTATGAAATACTATGTGTTCTAAGACATTTCCTTCTAAATCGAGTAACGTTTCTATGGAAACGAGAGGATTTTCTTTTGGGATACGACAATCTCTTTTCCGATCCTCTAATTCTTCTTTACTGCATCCCTCACTCCCACACATTGACGAATTCACACGGAAATTGCGTCGCTATGAAATACTATGTGTTCTAAGACATTTCCTTCTAAATCGAGTAACGTTTCTATGGAAACGACAGGATTTTCTTTTGGGATACGACAATCACATTTCCGATCCACTAATCCTTCTTTACTGCATCCCTCACTCCCATACATTGACGAATTCACACGGAAATTGCGTCGCTATGATATACTATGGGTTCTATGACTTCTCCTTCTAAATCGAGTACCGTTTCTATGGAAACGACAGGATTTTCTTTTGGGATACGACAATCACATTTCCGATCCACTAATCGTTCTTAACTGCATCCCTTACTCCCAAACATTGACGAATTCACACGGAAATCCCGTCGCTATGAAATGCGAAAGCTATGTGTTCTAAGAAATTTCCTTTTAAATCGAGTAACGTTTCTATGGAAACGACAGGATTTTCTTTTGGGATACGACAATCTCATTTCCGATCCACTAATCCTTCTTTACTGCATAACTCACTCCCACACATTGACGAATTCACACGGAAATTGCGTCGCTACGAAATACGAGTACTATGTGTTCTAAGACATTTCTTTCTAAATCGAGTAACGTTTCTATGGAAACGACAGGATTTTCTTTTGGGATACGACAATCACATTTCCGATCCACTAATCTTTCTTTACTGCATCCCTCACTCCCACACATTGACGAATTCAAACGGAAATTCCGTCGCTATGAAATGCGAGTACCATGTGTTCTAAGACATTTCCTTCTAAATCGAGTAACGTTTCTATGGAAACGACAGGATTTTCTTTTGGGATACGACAATCTCATTTCCGATCCACTAATCGTTATTTTACTGCATCCCTCCCTCCCACACATTGACGAATTCACACGGAAATTCCGTCGCTATGAAATACGAGTACTATGTGTTCTAAGACATTTCCTTCTAAATCGAGTAACGTTTCTATGGAAACGACACGATTTTCTTTTGGGATACGACAATCACATTTCCGATCCACTAATCGTTCTTAACTGCATCCCTTACTCCCAAACATTGACGAATTCACACGGAAATCCCGTCGCTATGAAATGCGAAAGCTATGTGTTCTAAGAAATTTCCTTTTAAATCGAGTAACGTTTCTATGGAAACGACAGGATTTTCTTTTGGGATACGACAATCTCATTTCCGATCCACTAATCCTTCTTTACTGCATAACTCACTCCCACACATTGACGAATTCACACGGAAATTGCGTCGCTACGAAATACGAGTACTATGTGTTCTAAGAAATTTCCTTCTAAATCAAGTACCGTTTCAATGGAAACGACAGGGTTTTCTTTTGGGATACGACAATCACATTTCCGATCCACTAATCCTTCTTTACTGCATCCCTCACTCCCACACATTGACGAATTCACACGGAAATTGCGTCGCTATGAAATACTATGGGTTCTATGACTTCTCCTTCTAAATCGAGTAACGTTTCTATGGAAACGGCAGGATTTTCTTTTGGGATACGGCAACCTCATTTCCGATTCACTAATCCTACTTTACTGCATCCCTCACTCCCACACATTGACGAATTCACACGGAAATTGCGTCGCTATGAAATACCACGTGTTCTAAGACATTTCCTACTAAATCGAGTAACGTTTCTATGGAAACGACAGGATTTTCTTTTGGGATACGACAATCTCATTTCCGATCCACTAATCCTTCTATACTGCATCCCTCACTCCCACTCATTGACGAATTTACACGGAAATTGCGTCGCTATGAAATACTATGGGTTCTATGACTTCTACTTCTAAATCGAGTACCGTTTCTATGGAAACGACAGGATTCTCTTTTGGGATACGACAATCTTATTTCCGATCCACTAATCCTTCTTTACTGCATCCCTCACTCCCACTCATTGACCAATTCACACGGAAATTGCGTCGGTATGAAATACTATGTGTTCTAAGACATTTCCTTCTAAATCGAGTAACGTTTCTATGGAAACGACAGGATTTTCTTTTGGGATACGACAATTTCATTTCCGATCCACTAATCCTTCTTTACTGCAATCCTCACTCCCACACATTGACGAATTCACACGGAAATTCCGTCGCTATGAAATACGAGTACTATGTGTTCTAAGACATTTCCTTCTAAATCGAGTAACGTTTCTATGGAAGCGACAGGATTTTGTTTTGGGATACGACAATCACATTTCCGATCCACTAATCCTTCTTTACTGCATCCCTCACTCCCAACCATTGACGAATTCACACGGAAATTCCGTCGCTATGAAATACGAGTACTATGTGTTCTAAGACATTTCCTTCTAAATCGAGTAACGTTTCTATGGAAACGACAGGATTTTCTTTTGGGGTACGACAATCTCATTTCCGATCCACTAATCCTTCCTTACTGCATCCCTCACTCCCACTCATTGACAAATTCACACGGAAATTGCGTCGCTATGAAATACTATGGGTTCTATGACTTCTCCTTCTAAATCGTGTACCGTTTCTATGGAAACGACAGGATTTTCTTTTGGGATACGACAATCTTATTTCCGATCCACTAATCCTTCTTTACTGCATCCCTCACTCCCACTCATTGACCAATTCACACGGAAATTGCGTCGCTATGAAATACGAGTACTATGTGTTCTAAGACATTTCCTTCTAAATCGAGTAACGTTTCTATGGAAACGACAGGATTTTCTTTTGGGATACGACAATCTCATTTCCGATTCTCTAATCCTTCTTTACTGCATCCCTCACTCCCACACATTGACGAATTCACACGGAAATTGCGTCGCCATGAAATACTATGTGTTCTAAAACATTTCCTTCTAAATCGAGTAACGTTTCTATGGAAACGACAGGATTTTCTTTTGGGATACGACAATCACATTTCCGATCCACTAATCCTTCTTTACTGCATCCCTCACTCCCATATATTGACGAATTCACACGGAAATTGCGTCGCTATGAAATACTATGGGTTCTATGACTTCTCCTTCTAAATCGAGTACCGTTTCTATGGAAACGACAGGATTTTCTTTTGGGATACGACAATCTTATTTCCGATCCACTAATCCTTCTTTACTGCATACCTCACTCCCACACATTGACGAATTCACACGGAAATTCCGTCACTATGAAATACGAGTACTATGTGTTCTAAGACATTTCCTTCTAAGTCGAGTAACGTTTCTATGGAAACGACAGGATTTTCTTTTGGGGTACGACAATCACATTTCCGATCCACTAATCCTTCTTTACTTCATCCCTCACTCCCAAACATTGACGAATTCACACGGAAATTCCGTGGCTATGAAATACGAGTACTATGTTTTCTAAGACATTTCCTTCTAAATCGAGTAACGTTTCTATGGAAACGACAGGATTTTCTTTTGGGATACGACAATCTCATTTCCGATCCACTAATCCTTCTTTACTGCGTCCCTCACTCCCACACATTGACGAATACACACGGAAATTGCGTCGCTATGAAATACGAGTACTATGTGTTCTAAGACATTTCCTTCTAAATCGAGTAACGTTTCTATGGAAACGACAGGATTTTCTTTTGGGATACGACAATCTCATTTCCGATCCACTAATCCTTCTTTACTGCATCCCACACTCCCAAACATTGACGAATTCACACGGAAATTGCGTCGCTATGATATGCGAGTACTATGTTTTCTAAGACATTTGCTTCTAAATCGAGTAACGTTTCTATGGAAACGACAGGATTTTCTTTTGGGATACGACAATCTCATTTCCGATCCACTAATCCTTCTTTACTGCGTCCCTCACTCCCACACATTGACGAATACACACGGAAATTGCGTCGCTATGAAATACGAGTACTATGTGTTCTAAGACATTTCCTTCTAAATCGAGTAACGTTTCTGTGGAAACGACAGGATTTTCTTTTGGGATACGACAATCTCATTTCCGATCCACTAATCCTTCTTTACTGCATCCCTCACTCCCACGCATTGACGAATTCACACGGAAATTGCGTCGCTATGAAATACTATGGGTTCTATGACTTCTCCTTCTAAATCGAGTACCGTTTCTATGGAAACAACAGGATTTTCTTTTGGGATACGACAATCTTATTTCCGATCCACTAATCCTTCTTTACTGCATCCCTCACTCCCACTCATTGACCAATTCACACGGAAATTGCGTCGCTATGAAATACTATGTGTTCTAAGACATTTCCTTCTAAATCGAGTAACGTTTCTATGGAAACGAGAGGATTTTCTTTTGGGATACGACAATCTCTTTTCCGATCCTCTAATTCTTCTTTACTGCATCCCTCACTCCCACACATTGACGAATTCACACGGATATTGCGTCGCTATGAAATACTATGTGTTCTAAGACATTTCCTTCTAAATCGAGTAACGTTTCTATGGAAACGACAGGATTTTCTTTTGGGATACGACAATCACATTTCCGATCCACTAATCCTTCTTTACTGCATCCCTCACTCCCATACATTGACGAATTCACACGGAAATTGCGTCGCTATGATATACTATGGGTTCTATGACTTCTCCTTCTAAATCGAGTACCGTTTCTATGGAAACGACAGGATTTTCTTTTGGGATACGACAATCTTATTTCCGATCCACTAATCCTTCTATACTGCATCCCTCACTACCACTCATTGACCAATTCACACGGAAATTGCGTCGCTATGAAATACTATGTGTTCTAAGACATTTCTTTCTAAATCGAGTAACGTTTCTATGGAAACGACAGGATTTTCTTTTGGGATACGACAATCTCATTTCCGATCCTCTAATCCTTCTTTACTGCATCCCTCACTCCCACATATTGACGAATTCACACGGAAATTGCGTCGCTATGAAATACGAGTACTATGTGTTCTAAGACATTTCCTTCTAAATCGAGTAACGTTTCTATGGAAACGACAGTATTTTCTTTTGGGATACGACAATCTCATTTCCGATCCACTAATCCTTCTTTACTGCATCCCTTATTCCCACACATTGACGAATTCACAAGGAAATTTCGTCACTATGAAATACGAGTACTATGTGTTCTAAGACATTTCCTTCTAAATCGAGTAACGTTTCTATGGAAACGACAGGATTTTCTTTTGGGATACGACAATCTCATTTCCGATCCACTAATCCGTCTTTACTGCGACCCTCACTCCCACACATTGACGAATACACACGGAAATTGCGTCGCTATGAAATACGAGTTTTATGTGTTCTAAGACATTTCCTTCTAAATCGAGTAACGGTGCTATGGAAACGACAGGATTTTCTTTTGGGATACGACAATCTCATTTCCGATCCACTAATCCTTCTTTACTGCATCCCACACTCCCAAACATTGACAAATTCGCACGGAAATTGCGTCGCTATGAAATACGAGTACTATGTGTTCTAAGACATTTCCTTCTAAATCGAGTAACGTTTCTATGGAAACGACAGGATTTTCTTTTAGGATACGACAATCTCATTTCCGATCCTCTAATCCTTCTTTACTGCATCCCTCACTCCCACACATTGACGAATTCACACGGAAATTGCGTCGCTATGAAAAACGAGTACTATGTGTTCTAAGACATTTCCTTCTAAATCGAGTAACGTTTCTATGGAAACGACAGGATTTTCTTTTGGGATACGACAATCTCATTTCCGATCCACTAATCCTTCTCTACTGCATCCCTCACTCCCACACATTGACGAATTCACACGGAAATTCCGTCACTATGAAATACGAGTACTATGTGTTCTAAGACATTTCCTTCTAAATCGAGTAACGTTTCTATGGAAACGACAGGATTTTCTTTTGGGATACGACAATCACATTTCCGATCCACTAATCTTTCTTTACTGCATCCCTCACACCCAACCATTGACGAATTCACACGGAAATTCCGTCGCTATGAAATACGAGTACTGTGTGTTCTAAGACATTTCCTTCTAAATCGATTACCGTTTCTATGGAAACGACAGGATTTTCTTTTGGGTTACGACAATCTCATTTCCGATCCACTAATCCTTCTTTACTGCTTCCCTCACTCCCACTCATTGACGAATTCACACGGAAATTGCGTCGCTATGAAATACTATGGGTTCTACGACTTCTCCTTCTAAATCGAGTACCGTTTCTATGGAAACGACAGGATTTTCTTTTGGGATACGACAATCTTATTTCCGATCAACCAATCCTTCTTTACTGCATCCCTCACTCCCACTCATTGACCAATTCACACGGAAATTGCGTCGCTATGAAATACTATGTGTTCTAAGACATTTCCTTCTAAATCGAGTAACGTTTCCATGGAAACGACAGGATTTTCTTTTGGGATACGACAATCTCATTTCCGATCCTCTAATCCTTCTTTACTGCATCCCTCACTCCCACACATTGACGAATTCACACGGAAATTGCGTCGCTATGAAATACTATGTGTTCTAAGACATTTCCTTCTAAATTGAGTTACGTTTCTATGGAAACGACAGGATTTTCTTTTGGGATACGACAATCACATTTCCGATCCACTAATCCTTCTTTACTGCATCCCTCACTCCCATACATTGACGAATTCACACGGAAATTCCGTGGCTATGAAATACGAGTACTATGTTTTCTAAGACATTTCCTTCTAAATCGAGTAACGTTTCTATGGAAACGACAGGATTTTCTTTTGGGATACGACAATCTTATTTCCGATCCACTAATCCTTCTTTACTGCATCCCTCACTCCCACTCATTGACCAATTCACACGGAAATTGCGTCGCTATGAAATACTATGTGTTCTAAGACATTTCCTTCTAAATCGAGTAACGTTTCTATGGAAACGACAGGATTTTCTTTTGGGATACGACAATATCATTTCCGATCCACTAATCCTTCTTTACTGCATCCCTCACTCCCACACATTGACGAATTCACACGGAAATTCCGTCGCTATGAAATACGAGTACTATGTGTTCTAAGACATTTCCTTCTAAATCGAGTAACGTTTCTATGGAAGCGACAGGATTTTGTTTTGGGATACGACAATCACATTTCCGATCCACTAATCCTTCTTTACTGCATCCCTCACTCCCAACCATTGACGAATTCACACGGAAATTCCGTCGCTATGAAATACGAGTACTATGTGTTCTAAGACATTTCCTTCTAAATCGAGTAACGTTTCTATGGAAACGACAGGATTTTCTTTTGGGATACGACAATCTCATTTCCGATCCACTAATCCGTCTTTACTGCGACCCTCACTCCCACACATTGACGAATACACACGGAAATTGCGCCGCTATGAAATACGAGTTTTATGTGTTCTAAGACATTTCCTTCTAAATCGAGTAACGGTGCTATGGAAACGACAGGATTTTCTTTTGGGATACGACAATCTCATTTCCGATCCACTAATCCTTCTTTACTGCATCCCACACTCCCAAACATTGACAAATTCGCACGAAAATTGCGTCGCTATGAAATACGAGTACTATGTGTTCTAAGACATTTCCTTCTAAATCGAGTAACGTTTCTATGGAAACGACAGGATTTTCTTTTAGGATACGACAATCTCATTTCCGATCCTCTAATCCTTCTTTACTGCATCCCTCACTCCCACACATTGACGAATTCACACGGAAATTGCGTCGCTATGAAAAACGAGTACTATGTGTTCTAAGACATTTCCTTCTAAATCGAGTAACGTTTCTATGGAAACGACAGGATTTTCTTTTGGGATACGACAATCTCATTTCCGATCCACTAATCCTTCTCTACTGCATCCCTCACTCCCACACATTGACGAATTCACACGGAAATTCCGTCACTATGAAATACGAGTACTATGTGTTCTAAGACATTTCCTTCTAAATCGAGTAACGTTTCTATGGAAACGACAGGATTTTCTTTTGGGATACGACAATCACATTTCCGATCCACTAATCTTTCTTTACTGCATCCCTCACACCCAACCATTGACGAATTCACACGGAAATTCCGTCGCTATGAAATACGAGTACTGTGTGTTCTAAGACATTTCCTTCTAAATCGAGTACCGTTTCTATGGAAACGACAGGATTTTCTTTTGGGTTACGACAATCTCATTTCCGATCCACTAATCCTTCTTTACTGCTTCCCTCACTCCCACTCATTGACGAATTCACACGGAAATTGCGTCGCTATGAAATACTATGGGTTCTACGACTTCTCCTTCTAAATCGAGTACCGTTTCTATGGAAACGACAGGATTTTCTTTTGGGATACGACAATCTTATTTCCGATCAACCAATCCTTCTTTACTGCATCCCTCACTCCCACTCATTGACCAATTCACACGGAAATTGCGTCGCTATGAAATACTATGTGTTCTAAGACATTTCCTTCTAAATCGAGTAACGTTTCCATGGAAACGACAGGATTTTCTTTTGGGATACGACAATCTCATTTCCGATCCTCTAATCCTTCTTTACTGCATCCCTCACTCCCACACATTGACGAATTCACACGGAAATTGCGTCGCTATGAAATACTATGTGTTCTAAGACATTTCCTTCTAAATTGAGTTACGTTTCTATGGAAACGACAGGATTTTCTTTTGGGATACGACAATCACATTTCCGATCCACTAATCCTTCTTTACTGCATCCCTCACTCCCATACATTGACGAATTCACACGGAAATTCCGTGGCTATGAAATACGAGTACTATGTTTTCTAAGACATTTCCTTCTAAATCGAGTAACGTTTCTATGGAAACGACAGGATTTTCTTTTGGGATACGACAATCTTATTTCTGATCCACTAATCCTTCTTTACTGCATCCCTCACTCCCACTCATTGACCAATTCACACGGAAATTGCGTCGCTATGAAATACTATGTGTTCTAAGACATTTCCTTCTAAATCGAGTAACGTTACTATGGAAACGACAGGATTTTCTTTTGGGATACGACAATATCATTTCCGATCCACTAATCCTTCTTTACTGCATCCCTCACTCCCACACATTGACGAATTCACACGGAGATTCCGTCGCTATGAAATACGAATTCTATGTGTTCTAAGACATTTCCTTCTAAATCGAGTAACGTTTCTATGGAAGCGACAGGATTTTGTTTTGGGATACGACAATCACATTTCCGATCCACTAATCATTCTTTACTGCATCCCTCACTCCCAACTATTGACGAATTCACACGGAAATTCCGTCGCTATGAAATACGAGTACTATGTGTTCTAAGACATTTCCTTCTAAATCGAGTAACGTTTCTATGGAAACGACAGGATTTTCTTTTGGGATACGACAATCTCATTTCCGATCCACTAATCCTTCCTTACTGCATCCCTCACTCCCACTCATTGACAAATTCACACGGAAATTGCGTCGCTATGAAATACTATGGGTTCTATGACTTCTCCTTCTAAATCGTGTACCGTTTCTATGGAAACGACAGGATTTTCTTTTGGGATACGACAATCTTATTTCCGTTCCACTAATCCTTCTTTACTGCATCCCTCACTCCCACTCATTGACCAATTCACACGGAAATTGCGTCGCTATGAAATACTATGTGTTCTAAGACATTTCCTTCTAAATCGAGTAACGTTTCTATGGAAACGACAGGATTTTCTTTTGGGATACGACAATCTCATTTCCGATTCTCTAATCCTTCTTTACTGCATCCCTCACTCCCACACACTGACGAATTCACACGGAAATTGCGTCGCCATGAAATACTATGTGTTTTAAGACATTTCCTTCTAAATCGAGTAACGTTTCTATGGAAACGACAGGATTTTCTTTTGGGATACGACAATCACATTTCCGATCCACTAATCCTTCTTTACTGCATCCCTCACTCCCATACAATGACGAATTCACACGGAAATTGCGTCGCTATGAAATACTATGGGTTCTATGACTTCTCCTTCTAAATCGAGTACCGTTTCTATGGAAACGACAGGATTTTCTTTTGGGATACGACAATCTTATTTCCGATCCACTAATCCTTCTTTACTGCATACCTCACTCCCACACATTGACGAATTCACACGGAAATTCCGTCACTATGAAATACGAGTACTATGTGTTCTAAGACATTTCCTTCTAAGTCGAGTAACGTTTCTATGGAAACGATAGGATTTTCTTTTGGGATATGACAATCACATTTCCGATCCACTAATCTTTCTTTACTGCATCCCTCACTCCCAACCATTGACGAATTCACACGGAAATTCCGTCGCTATGAAATACGAGTACTATGTGTTCTAAGACATTTCCTTCTAAATCGAGTAACGTTTCTATGGAAACGACAGGATTTTCTTTTGGGATACGACAATCTCATTTCCGATCCACTAATCCTTCTTTACTGCATCCCTTATTCCCACACATTGACGAATTCACAAGGAAATTTCGTCACTATGAAATACGAGTACTATGTGTTCTAAGACATTTCCTTCTAAATCGAGTAACGTTTCTATGGAAACGACAGGATTTTCTTTTGGGATACGACAATCTCATTTCCGATCCACTAATCCGTCTTTACTGCGACCCTCACTCCCACACATTGACGAATACACACGGAAATTGCGTCGCTATGAAATACGAGTTTTATGTGTTCTAAGACATTTCCTTCTAAATCGAGTAACGGTGCTATGGAAACGACAGGATTTTCTTTTGGGATACGACAATCTCATTTCCGATCCACTAATCCTTCTTTACTGCATCCCACACTCAAAAACATTGACGAATTCGCACGGAAATTGCGTCGCTATGAAATACGAGTACTATGTGTTCTAAGACATTTCCTTCTAAATCGAGTAACGTTTCTATGGAAACGACAGGATTTTCTTTTGGGATACGACAATCTCATTTCCGATCCTCTAATCCTTCTTTACTGCATCCCTCACTCCCACACATTGACGAATTCACACGGAAATTGCGTCGCTATGAAAAACGAGTACTATGTGTTCTAAGACATTTCCTTCTAAATCGAGTAACGTTTCTATGGAAACGACAGGATTTTCTTTTGGGATACGACAATCTCATTTCCGATCCACTAATCCTTCTCTACTGCATCCCTCACTCCCACACATTGACGAATTCACACGGAAATTGCGTCGCTATGAAATACTATGTGTTCTAAGACATTTCCTTCTAAATTGAGTTACGTTTCTATGGAAACGACAGGATTTTCTTTTGGGATACGACAATCACATTTCCGATCCACTAATCCTTCTTTACTGCATCCCTCACTCCCATACATTGACGAATTCACACGGAAATTGCGTCGCTATGAAATATTATGGGTTCTATGACTTCTCCTTCTAAATCGAGTACCGTTTCTATGGAAACGACAGGATTTTCTTTTGGGATACGACAATCTCATTTCCGATCCACTAATCCTTCTTTACTGCGTCCCTCACTCCCACACATTGACGAATACACACGGAAATTGCGTCGCTATGAAATACGAGTACTATGTGTTCTAAGACATTTCCTTCTAAATCGAGTAACGTTTCTATGGAAACGACAGGATTTTCTTTTGGGATACGACAATCTCATTTCCGATCCACTAATCCTTCTTTACTGCATCCCTTATTCCCACACATTGACGAATTCACAAGGAAATTTCGTCACTATGAAATACGAGTACTATGTGTTCTAAGACATTTCCTTCTAAATCGAGTAACGTTTCTATGGAAACGACAGGATTTTCTTTTGGGATACGACAATCTCATTTCCGATCCACTAATCCGTCTTTACTGCGACCCTCACTCCCACACATTGACGAATACACACGGAAATTGCGTCGCTATGAAATACGAGTTTTATGTGTTCTAAGACATTTCCTTCTAAATCGAGTAACGGTGCTATGGAAACGACAGGATTTTCTTTTGGGATACGACAATCTCATTTCCGATCCACTAATCCTTCTTTACTGCATCCCACACTCCCAAACATTGACGAATTCGCACGGAAATTGCGTCGCTATGAAATACGAGTACTATGTGTTCTAAGACATTTCCTTCTAAATCGAGTAACGTTTCTGTGGAAACGACAGGATTTTCTTTTGGGATACGACAATCTCATTTCCGATCCTCTAATCCTTCTTTACTGCATCCCTCACTCCCACACATTGACGAATTCACACGGAAATTGCGTCGCTATGAAAAACGAGTACTATGTGTTCTAAGACATTTCCTTCTAAATCGAGTAACGTTTCTATGGAAACGACAGGATTTTCTTTTGGGATACGACAATCTCATTTCCGATCCACTAATCCTTCTCTACTGCATCCCTCACTCCCACACATTGACGAATTCACACGGAAATTGCGTCGCTATGAAATACTATGTGTTCTAAGACATTTCCTTCTAAATTGAGTTACGTTTCTATGGAAACGACAGGATTTTCTTTTGGGATACGACAATCACATTTCCGATCCACTAATCCTTCTTTACTGCATCCCTCACTCCCATACATTGACGAATTCACACGGAAATTGCGTCGCTATGAAATATTATGGGTTCTATGACTTCTCCTTCTAAATCGAGTACCGTTTCTATGGAAACGACAGGATTTTCTTTTGGGATACGACAATCTCATTTCCGATCCACTAATCCTTCTTTACTGCGTCCCTCACTCCCACACATTGACGAATACACACGGAAATTGCGTCGCTATGAAATACGAGTACTATGTGTTCTAAGACATTTCCTTCTAAATCGAGTAACGTTTCTATGGAAACGACAGGATTTTCTTTTGTGATACGACAATCTCATTTCCGATCCACTAATCCTTCTTTACTGCATCCCACACTCCCAAACATTGTCGAATTCACACGGAAATTGCGTCGATATGAAATACGAGTACTATGTGTTCAAAGACATTTCCTTCTAAATCGAGTAACGTTTCTATGGAAACGACAGGATTTTCTTTTGGGATACGACAATCTCATTTCCGATCCTCTAATCCTTCTTTACTGCATCCCTCACTCCCACTCATTGACCAATTCACACGGAAATTGCGTCGCTATGAAATACTATGGGTTCTACGACTTCTCCTTCTAAATCGAGTACCGTTTCTATGGAAACGACAGGATTTTCTTTTGGGATACGACAATCTCATTTGCGATCCACTAATCCTTCTTTACTGCGTCCCTCACTCCCACACATTGACGAATACACACGGAAATTGCGTCGCTATGAAATACGAGTACTATGTGTTCTAAGACATTTCCTTCTAAATCGAGTAACGTTTCTATGGAAACGACAGGATTTTCTTTTGTGATACGACAATCTCATTTCTGATCCACTAATCCTTCTTTACTGCATCCCACACTCCCAAACATTGACGAATTCACACGGAAATTGCGTCGATATGTAATTCGAGTACTATGTGTTCAAAGACATTTCCTTCTAAATCGAGTAACGTTTCTATGGAAACGACAGGATTTTCTTTTGGGATACGACAATCTCATTTCCGATCCTCTAATCCTTCTTTACTGCTTCCCTCACTCCCACTCATTGACGAATTCACACGGAAATTGCGTCGCTATGAAATACTATGGGTTCTACGACTTCTCGTTCTAAATCGAGTACCGTTTCTATGGAAACGACAGGATTTTCTTTTGGGATACGACAATCTTATTTCCGATCAACCAATCCTTCTTTACTGCATCCCTCACTCCCACTCATTGACCAATTCACACGGAAATTGCGTCGCTATGAAATACTATGTGTTCTAAGACATTTCCTTCTAAATCGAGTAACGTTTCCATGGAAATGACAGGATTTTATTTTGGGATACGACAATCTCATTTCCGATCCTCTAATCCTTCTTTACTGCATCCCTCACTCCCACACATTGACGAATTCACACGGAAATTGCGTCGCTATGACATACTATGTGTTCTAAGACATTTCCTTCTAAATTGAGTTACGTTTCTATGGAAACGACAGGATTTTCTTTTGGGATACGACAATCACATTTCCGATCCACTAATCCTTCTTTACTGCATCCCTCACTCCCATACATTGACGAATTCACACGGAAATTGCGTCGCTATGAAATACTATGGGTTCTATGACTTCTCCTTCTAAATCGAATACCGTTTCTATGGAAACGACAGGATTTTCTTTTGGGATACGACAATCTCATTTCCGATCCACTAATCCTTCTTTACTGCGTCCCTCACTCCCACACATTGACGAATACACACGGAAATTGCGTCGCTATGAAATACGAGTACTATGTGTTGTAAGACATTTCCTTCTAAATCGAGTAACGTTTCTATGGAAACGACAGGATTTTCTTTTGTGATACGACAACCTCATTTCCGATCCACTAATCCTTCTTTACTGCATCCCACACTCCCAAACATTGACGAATTCACACGGAAATTGCGTCGATATGAAATACGAGTACTATGTGTTCAAAGACATTTCCTTCTAAATCGAGTAACGTTTCTATGGAAACGACAGGATTTTCTTTTGGGATACGACAATCTCATTTCCGATCCTCTAATCCTTCTTTACTGCATCCCTCACTCCCACACATTGACGAATTCACACGGAAATTGCGTCGCTATGAAATACGAGTACCATGTGTTCTGAGACATTTCCTTCTAAATCGAGTAACGTTTCTATGGAAACGACAGGATTTTCTTTTGGGATACGACAATCTCATTTCCGATCCACTAATCCTTCTCTACTGCAGCCGTCACTCCCACACATTGACGAATTCACACGGAAATTCCGTCACTATGAAATACGAGTACTATGTGTTCTAAGACATTTCCTTCTAAATCGAGTAACGTTTCTATGGAAACGACAGGATTTTCTTTTGGGATACGACAATCACATTTCCGATCCACTAATCTTTCTTTACTGCATCCCTCACTCCCAACCATTGACGAATTCACACGGAAATTCCGTCGCTATGAAATACGAGTACTATGTGTTCTAAGACATTTCCTTCTAAATCGAGTAACGTTTCTATGGAAACGACAGGATTTTCTTTTGGGATACGACAATCTCATTTCCGATCCACTAATCCTTCTTTACTGCATCCCTCACTCCCACACATTGACGAATTCACACAGAAATTGCGTCGCTATGAAATACTATGGGTTCTATGATTTCTCCTTCTAAATCGAGTACCGTTTCTATGGAAACGATAGGATTTTCTTTTGGGATACGACAATCATATTTCCGATCCACTAATCCTTCTTTACTGCATCCCTCACTCCCACTCATTGACCAATTCACACGGAAATTGCGACGCTATGAAATACTATGTGTTCTAAGACATTTCCTTGTAAATCGAGTAACGTTTCTATGGAAACGACAGGATTTTCTTTTGAGATACGACAATCTCATTTCCGATCCTCTAATCCTTCTTTACTGCATCCCTCACTCCCACACATTGACGAATTCACACGGAAATTGCGTCGCTATGAAATACGAGTACCATGTGTTCTAAGACATTTCCTACTAAATCGAGTAACGTTTCTATGGCAACGACAGGATTTTCTTTTGGGATACGACAGTCTCATTTCCGATCCACTAATCCTTCTTTACTGCATCCCTCACTCCCACACATTGACGAATTCACACGGATATTCCGTCACTATGAAATACGAGTACTATGTGTTCTAAGACATTTCCTTCTAAATCGAGTAATGTTTCTATGGAAACGACACGATTTTCTTTTGGGATACGACAATCTCATTTCCGATCCACTAATCTTTCTTTACTGCATCCCTCACTCCCAACCATTGATGAATTCACACGGAAATTCCGTCGCTATGTAATACGAGTACTATGTGTTCTAAGACATTTCCTTCTAAATCGAGTAACGTTTCTGTGGAAACGACAGGATTTTCTTTTGGGATACGACAATCTCATTTCCGATCCACTAATCCTTCTTTACTGCATCCCTCACTCCCACACATTGACGAATTCACACGGAAATTGCGTCGCTATGAAATACGAGTACTATGTGGTCTAAGACATTTCCTTCTAAATCGAGTAACGTTTCTATGGAAACGACAGGATCTTCTTTTGGGATACGACAATCACATTTCCGATCCACTAATCGTTCTTTACTGCATCCCTCACTCCCAAACATTGACGAATTCACACGGAAATTCCGTCGCTATGAAATGCGAGTACTATGTGTTCTAAGACATTTCCTTCTAAATCGAGTAATGTTTCTATGGAAACGACAGGATTTTCTTTTGGGATACGACAATCACATTTCCGATCCACTAATCGTTCTTTACTGCATCCCTCACTCCCAAACATTGACGAATTCACACGGAAGTTGCGTCGCTATGAAATGCGAGTACTATGTGTTCTAAGACATTTCCTTCCAAATCGAGTAACGTTTCTATGGAAACGACAGGATTTTCTTTTGGGATACGACAATCTTATTTCCGATCAACCAATCCTTCTTTACTGCATCCCTCACTCCCACTCATTGACCAATTCACACGGAAATTGCGTCGCTATGAAATACTATGTGTTCTAAGACATTTCCTTCTAAATCGAGTAACGTTTCCATGGAAACGACAGGATTTTATTTTGGGATACGACAATCTCATTTCCGATCCTCTAATCCTTCTTTACTGCATCCCTCACTCCCACACATTGACGAATTCACACGGAAATTGCGTCGCTATGACATACTATGTGTTCTAAGACATTTCCTTCTAAATTGAGTTACGTTTCTATGGAAACGACAGGATTTTCTTTTGGGATACGACAATCACATTTCCGATCCACTAATCCTTCTTTACTGCATCCCTCACTCCCATACATTGACGAATTCACACGGAAATTGCGTCGCTATGAAATACTATGGGTTCTATGACTTCTCCTTCTAAATCGAATACCGTTTCTATGGAAACGACAGGATTTTCTTTTGGGATACGACAATCTCATTTCCGATCCACTAATCCTTCTTTACTGCATCCCTCACTCCCACACATTGACGAATTCACACAGAAATTGCGTCGCTATGAAATACTATGGGTTCTATGATTTCTCCTTCTAAATCGAGTACCGTTTCTATGGAAACGATAGGATTTTCTTTTGGGATACGACAATCATATTTCCGATCCACTAATCCTTCTTTACTGCATCCCTCACTCCCACTCATTGACCAATTCACACGGAAATTGCGACGCTATGAAATACTATGTGTTCTAAGACATTTCCTTGTAAATCGAGTAACGTTTCTATGGAAACGACAGGATTTTCTTTTGAGATACGACAATCTCATTTCCGATCCTCTAATCCTTCTTTACTGCATCCCTCACTCCCACACATTGACGAATTCACACGGAAATTGCGTCGCTATGAAATACGAGTACCATGTGTTCTAAGACATTTCCTACTAAATCGAGTAACGTTTCTATGGCAACGACAGGATTTTCTTTTGGGATACGACAGTCTCATTTCCGATCCACTAATCCTTCTTTACTGCATCCCTCACTCCCACACATTGACGAATTCACACGGATATTCCGTCACTATGAAATACGAGTACTATGTGTTCTAAGACATTTCCTTCTAAATCGAGTAATGTTTCTATGGAAACGACACGATTTTCTTTTGGGATACGACAATCTCATTTCCGATCCACTAATCTTTCTTTACTGCATCCCTCACTCCCAACCATTGATGAATTCACACGGAAATTCCGTCGCTATGTAATACGAGTACTATGTGTTCTAAGACATTTCCTTCTAAATCGAGTAACGTTTCTGTGGAAACGACAGGATTTTCTTTTGGGATACGACAATCTCATTTCCGATCCACTAATCCTTCTTTACTGCATCCCTCACTCCCACACATTGACGAATTCACACGGAAATTGCGTCGCTATGAAATACGAGTACTATGTGGTCTAAGACATTTCCTTCTAAATCGAGTAACGTTTCTATGGAAACGACAGGATCTTCTTTTGGGATACGACAATCACATTTCCGATCCACTAATCGTTCTTTACTGCATCCCTCACTCCCAAACATTGACGAATTCACACGGAAATTCCGTCGCTATGAAATGCGAGTACTATGTGTTCTAAGACATTTCCTTCTAAATCGAGTAATGTTTCTATGGAAACGACAGGATTTTCTTTTGGGATACGACAATCACATTTCCGATCCACTAATCGTTCTTTACTGCATCCCTCACTCCCAAACATTGACGAATTCACACGGAAGTTGCGTCGCTATGAAATGCGAGTACTATGTGTTCTAAGACATTTCCTTCCAAATCGAGTAACGTTTCTATGGAAACGACAGGATTTTCTTTTGGGATACGACAATCTTATTTCCGATCAACCAATCCTTCTTTACTGCATCCCTCACTCCCACTCATTGACCAATTCACACGGAAATTGCGTCGCTATGAAATACTATGTGTTCTAAGACATTTCCTTCTAAATCGAGTAACGTTTCCATGGAAACGACAGGATTTTATTTTGGGATACGACAATCTCATTTCCGATCCTCTAATCCTTCTTTACTGCATCCCTCACTCCCACACATTGACGAATTCACACGGAAATTGCGTCGCTATGACATACTATGTGTTCTAAGACATTTCCTTCTAAATTGAGTTACGTTTCTATGGAAACGACAGGATTTTCTTTTGGGATACGACAATCACATTTCCGATCCACTAATCCTTCTTTACTGCATCCCTCACTCCCATACATTGACGAATTCACACGGAAATTGCGTCGCTATGAAATACTATGGGTTCTATGACTTCTCCTTCTAAATCGAATACCGTTTCTATGGAAACGACAGGATTTTCTTTTGGGATACGACAATCTCATTTCCGATCCACTAATCCTTCTTTACTGCGTCCCTCACTCCCACACATTGACGAATACACACGGAAATTGCGTCGCTATGAAATACGAGTACTATGTGTTGTAAGACATTTCCTTCTAAATCGAGTAACGTTTCTATGGAAACGACAGGATTTTCTTTTGTGATACGACAACCTCATTTCCGATCCACTAATCCTTCTTTACTGCATCCCACACTCCCAAACATTGACGAATTCACACGGAAATTGCGTCGATATGAAATACGAGTACTATGTGTTCAAAGACATTTCCTTCTAAATCGAGTAACGTTTCTATGGAAACGACAGGATTTTCTTTTGGGATACGACAATCTCATTTCCGATCCTCTAATCCTTCTTTACTGCATCCCTCACTCCCACACATTGACGAATTCACACGGAAATTGCGTCGCTATGAAATACGAGTACCATGTGTTCTAAGACATTTCCTTCTAAATCGAGTAACGTTTCTATGGAAACGACAGGATTTTCTTTTGGGATACGACAATCTCATTTCCGATCCACTAATCCTTCTCTACTGCAGCCGTCACTCCCACACATTGACGAATTCACACGGAAATTCCGTCACTATGAAATACGAGTACTATGTGTTCTAAGACATTTCCTTCTAAATCGAGTAACGTTTCTATGGAAACGACAGGATTTTCTTTTGGGATACGACAATCACATTTCCGATCCACTAATCTTTCTTTACTGCATCCCTCACTCCCAACCATTGACGAATTCACACGGAAATTCCGTCGCTATGAAATACGAGTACTATGTGTTCTAAGACATTTCCTTCTAAATCGAGTAACGTTTCTATGGAAACGACAGGATTTTCTTTTGGGATACGACAATCTCATTTCCGATCCACTAATCCTTCTTTACTGCATCCCTCACTCCCACACATTGACGAATTCACACGGAAATTGCGTCGCTATGAAATACTATGGGTTCTATGATTTCTCCTTCTAAATCGAGTACCGTTTCTATGGAAACGATAGGATTTTCTTTTGGGATACGACAATCATATTTCCGATCCACTAATCCTTCTTTACTGCATCCCTCACTCCCACTCATTGACCAATTCACACGGAAATTGCGACGCTATGAAATACTATGTGTTCTAAGACATTTCCTTGTAAATCGAGTAACGTTTCTATGGAAACGACAGGATTTTCTTTTGAGATACGACAATCTCATTTCCGATCCTCTAATCCTTCTTTACTGCATCCCTCACTCCCACACATTGACGAATTCACACGGAAATTGCGTCGCTATGAAATACGAGTACCATGTGTTCTAAGACATTTCCTACTAAATCGAGTAACGTTTCTATGGCAACGACAGGATTTTCTTTTGGGATACGACAATCTCATTTCCGATCCACTAATCCTTCTTTACTGCATCCCTCACTCCCACACATTGACGAATTCACACGGATATTCCGTCACTATGAAATACGAGTACTATGTGTTCTAAGACATTTCCTTCTAAATCGAGTAATGTTTCTATGGAAACGACACGATTTTCTTTTGGGATACGACAATCTCATTTCCGATCCACTAATCTTTCTTTACTGCATCCCTCACTCCCAACCATTGATGAATTCACACGGAAATTCCGTCGCTATGTAATACGAGTACTATGTGTTCTAAGACATTTCCTTCTAAATCGAGTAACGTTTCTGTGGAAACGACAGGATTTTCTTTTGGGATACGACAATCTCATTTCCGATCCACTAATCCTTCTTTACTGCATCCCTCACTCCCACACATTGACGAATTCACACGGAAATTGCGTCGCTATGAAATACGAGTACTATGTGGTCTAAGACATTTCCTTCTAAATCGAGTAACGTTTCTATGGAAACGACAGGATCTTCTTTTGGGATACGACAATCACATTTCCGATCCACTAATCGTTCTTTACTGCATCCCTCACTCCCAAACATTGACGAATTCACACGGAAATTCCGTCGCTATGAAATGCGAGTACTATGTGTTCTAAGACATTTCCTTCTAAATCGAGTAATGTTTCTATGGAAACGACAGGATTTTCTTTTGGGATACGACAATCACATTTCCGATCCACTAATCGTTCTTTACTGCATCCCTCACTCCCAAACATTGACGAATTCACACGGAAGTTGCGTCGCTATGAAATGCGAGTACTATGTGTTCTAAGACATTTCCTTCCAAATCGAGTAACGTTTCTATGGAAACGATAGGAATTTCTTTTGGGATACGACAGTCTCATTTCCGATCCACTAATCGTTCTTTACTGCATCCCTCACTCACAAACATTGACGAATTCACACGGAAATTGCGTCGCTATGAAATACGAGTACTATGTGTTCTAAGACATTTACTTCTAAATCGAGTAACGTTTCTATGGAAACGACAGGATTTTCTTTTGGGATACGACAATCACATTTCCGATCCACTAATCGTTCTTTTCTGCATCCCTCACTCCAAAACATTGACGAATTCACACGGAAAGTGCGTCGCTATGAAATACGAGTACGATGTGTTCTAAGACATTTCCTTCTAAACCGAGTAACGTTTCTATGGAAACGACAGGATTTTCTTTTGGGATACGACAATCACATTTCCGATCCACTAATCGTTCTTTACTGCATCCCTCACTCCCAAACATTGACGAATTTACACGGAAATTGCGTCGCTATGAAATACGAGTACTATGTGTTCTAAGACATTTCCTTATAAATCGAGTAACGTTTCTATGGAAACGACAGGATTTTATTTTGGGATACGACAATCACATTTCCGATCCACTAATCCTTCTTTACTGCATCCCTCACTCCCAAACATCGACGTATTCACACGGAAATTGCGTCGCTATGAAATACGAGTACTATGTGTTCTAAGACATTTCCTTCTAAATCGAGTAACGTTTCTATGGAAACGACAGGATTTTCTTTTGGGATACGACAATCACATTTCCGATCCACTAATCGTTCTTTACTGCATCCCTCACTCCCAAACATTGACGAATTCACACGGAAGTTCCGTCGCTATGAAATACGGGTGCTATGTGTTCTAAGACATTTCCTTCTAAATCGAGTTACGTTTCTATGAAAACGACAGGATTTTCTTTTGGGATACGACAATCACATTTCCGATCCACTAATCGTTCTTTACTGCATCCCTCACTCCCAAACATTGTCGAATTCACACGGAAATTGCGTCGCTATGATATACGAGTACTATGTGTTCTAAGACATTTCCTTCTAAATCGAGTAACGTTTCTATGGAAACGACAGGATTTTCTTTTGGGATACGACAATCACATTTCCGATCCACTAATCGTTCTTTACTGCATCCCTCACTCAAAAACATTGACGATTTCACACGGAAATTGCGTCGCTATGAAATACGAGTACTATGTGTTCTAAGACATTTCCTTCTAAATCGAGTAACGTTTCTATGGAAATGACAGGATTTTCTTTTGGGATACGACAATCACATTTCCGATCCACTAATCATTCTTTACTGCATCCCTCACTCCCAAACATTGACGAATTCACACGGAAGTTGCGTCGCTATGAAATGCGAGTACTATGTGGTCTAAGACATTTCCTTCTAAATCGAGTAACGTTTCTATGGAAACGTTAGGATTTTCTTTTGGGATACGACAATCACATTTCCGATCCACTAATCGTTCTTTACTGCATCCCTCACTCCCAAACATTGACGAATTCACACGGAAATTGCGTCGCTATGAAATACGAGGACTATGTGTTCTGAGACATTTCCTTCTAAATCGAGTAACGTTTCTATGGAAACGACAGGATTTTCTTTTGGGATACGACAATCACATAACCGATCCACTAATCGTTCTTCACTGCATCCCTCACTCCCAAACATTGACGAATTCACACGGAAATTGCGTCGCGATGAAATACGAGTACTATGTGTTCTAAGACATTTCCTTCTAAATCGAGTAACGTTTCTATGGAAACGACAGGATTTTCTTTTGGGATACGACAATCACATTTGCGATCCACTAATCGTTCTTTACTGCATCCCTCACTCCCAAACATTGACGAATTCACACGGAAATTGCGTCGCTATGAAATGCGAGTACTATGTGTTCAAAGACATTTCCTTCTAAATCGAGTAACGTTTCTATGGAAACGACAGGATTTCCTTTTGGGATACGACAATCCTATTTCCGATCCTCTAATCCTTCTTTACTGCATCCCTCACTCCCACACATTGACGAATTCACACGGAAATTGCGTCGCTATGAAATACGAGTACCATGTGTTCTAAGACATTTCCTTCTAAATCGAGTAACGTTTCTATGGAAACGACAGGATTTTCTTTTGGGATACGACAATCTCATTTCCGATCCACTAATCCTTCTCTACTGCAGCCCTCACTCCCACACATTGACGAATTCACACGGAAATTCCGTCACTATGAAATACGAGTACTATGTGTTCTAAGACATTTCCTTCTAAATCGAGTAACGTTTCTATGGAAACGACCGGATTTTCTTTTGGGATACGACAATCACATTTCCGATCCACTAATCTTTCTTTACTGCATCCCTCACTCCCAACCATTGACGAATTCACACGGAAATTCCGTCGCTATGAAATACGAGTACTATGTGTTCTAAGACATTTCCTTCTAAATCGAGTAATGTTTCTATGGAAACGACAGGATTTTCTTTTGGGATACGACAATCTCATTTCCGATCCACTAATCCTTCTTTACTGCATCCCTCACTCCCACACATTGACGAATTCACACGGAATTTGCGTCGCTATGAAATACTATGGGTTCTATGACTTCTCCTTCTAAATCGAGTACCGTTTCTATGGAAACGATAGGATTTTCTTTTGGGATATGACAATCTTATTTCCGATCCACTAATCCTTCTTTACTGCATTCCTCACTCCCACTCATTGACCAATTCACACGGAAATTGCGTCGCTCTGAAATACTATGTGTTCTAAGACATTTCCTTCTAAATCGAGTAACGTTTCTATGGAAACGACAATTTTTTCTTTTGGGATACGACAGCCTCATTTCCGATCTTCTAATCCTTCTTTACTGCATCCCTCACTCCCACACATTGACGAATTCACACGGAAATTGCGTCGCTATGAAATACTATGTATTCTAAGACATTTCCTTCTAAATCGAGTAACGTTTCTATGGAAACGACAGGATTTTCTTTTGGGATACGACAATCACATTTCCGATCCACTAATCCTGCTTTACTGCATCCCTCACTCCCATACATTGACGAATTCACACGGAAATTGCGTCGCTATGAAATACTATGGGTTCTATGACTTCTCCTTCTAAATCGAGTACCGTTTCTATGGAAACGACAGGAATTTCTTTTGGGATACGACAATCACATTTCCGATCCTCTAATCCTTCTTTACTGCATCCCTCACTCCCACACATTGACGAATTCACACGGAAATTGCGTCGCTGTGAAATACGAGTACCATGTGTTCTAAGACATTTCCTACTAAATCGAGTAACGTTTCTATGGCAACGACAGGATTTTCTTTTGGGATACGACAACCTCATTTCCGATCCACTAATCCTTCTTTACTGCATCCCTCACTCCCACACATTGACGAATTCACACGGATATTCCGTCACTATGAAATACGAGTACTATGTGTTCTAAGACATTTCCTTCTAAATCGAGTAACGTTTCTATGGAAACGACACGATTTTCTTTTGGGATACGACAATCTCATTTCCGATCCACTAATCTTTCTCTACTGCATCCCTCTTCCCAACCATTGATGAATTCACACGGAAATTCCGTCGCTATGTAATACGAGTACTATGTGTTCTAAGACATTTCCTTCTAAATCGAGTAACGTTTCTGTGGAAACGACAGGATTTTCTTTTGGGATACGACAATCTCATTTCCGATCCACTAATCCTTCTTTACTGCATCCCTCACTCCCACACATTGACGAATTCACACGGAAATTGCGTCGCTCTGAAATACGAGTACTATGTGGTCTAAGACATTTCCTTCTAAATCGAGTAACGTTTCTATGGAAACGACAGGATCTTCTTTTGGGATACGACAATCACATTTCCGATCCACTAATCGTTCTTTACTGCATCCCTCACTCCCAAACATTGACGAATTCACACGGAAATTCCGTTGCTATGAAATGCGAGTACTATGTGTTCTAAGACATTTCCTTCTAAATCGAGTAATGTTTCTATGGAAACGACAGGATTTTCTTTTGGGATACGACAATCACATTTCCGATCCACCAATCGTTCTTTACTGCATCCCTCACTCCCAAACATTGACGAATTCACACGGAAGTTGCGTCGCTATGAAATGCGAGTACTATGTGTTCTAAGACATTTCCTTCTAAATCGAGTAACGTTTCTATGGAAACGACAGGAATTTCTTTTGGGATACGACAGTCTCATTTCCGATCCACTAATCGTTCTTTACTGCATCCCTCACTCACAAACATTGACGAATTCACACGGAAATTGCGTCGCTATGAAATACGAGTACTATGTGTTCTAAGACATTTACTTCTAAATCGAGTAACGTTTCTATGGAAACGACAGGATTTTCTTTTGGGATACGACAATCACATTTCCGATCCACTAATCGTTCTTTTCTGCATCCCTCACTCCCAAACATTGACGAATTCACACGGAAATTGCGTCGCTATGAAATACGAGTACTATGTGTTCTAAGACATTTCCTTATAAATCAAGTAACGTTTCTATGGAAACGACAGGATTTTCTTTTGGGATACGACAATCACATTTCCGATCCACTAATCCTTCTTTACTGCATCCCTCACTCCCAAACATCGACGTATTCACACGGAAATTGCGTCGCTACGAAATACGAGTACTATGTGTTCTAAGACATTTCCTTCTAAATCGAGTAACGTTTCTATGGAAACGACAGGATTTTCTTTTGGGATACGACAATCACATTTCCGATCCACTAATCGTTCTTTACTGCATCCCTCACTCCCAAACATTGACGAATTCACACGGAAGTTCCGTCGCTATGAAATACGGGTGCTATGTGTTCTAAGACATTTCCTTCTAAATCGAGTTACGATTCTATGAAAACGACAGGATTTTCTTTTGGGATACGACAATCACATTTCCGATCCACTAATCGTTCTTTACTGCATCCCTCACTCCCAAACATTGTCGAATTCACACGGAAATTGCGTCGCTATGATATACGAGTACTATGTGTTCTAAGACATTTCCTTCTAAATAGAGTAACGTTTCTATGGAAACGACAGGATTTTCTTTTGGGATACGACAATCACATTTCCGATCCACTAATCGTTCTTTACTGCATCCCTCACTCAAAAACATTGACGATTTCACACGGAAATTGCGTCGCTATGAAATACGAGTACTATGTGTTCTAAGACATTTCCTTCTAAATCGAGTAACGTTTCTATGGAAACGACAGGATTTTCTTTTGGGATACGACAATCACATTTCCGATCCACTAATCGTTCTTTACTGCATCCCTCACTCTCAAACATTGACGAATTCACACGGAAATTGCGTCGCTATGAAATACGAGTACTATGTGTTCTAAGACATTTCCTTATAAATCGAGTAACGTTTCTATGGAAACGACAGGATTTTCTTTTGGGATACGACAATCACATTTCCGATCCACTAATCCTTCTTTACTGCATCCCTCACTCCCAAACATCGACGTATTCACACGGAAATTGCGTCGCTACGAAATACGAGTACTATGTGTTCTAAGACATTTCCTTCTAAATCGAGTAACGTTTCTATGGAAACGACAGGATTTTCTTTTGGGATACGACAATCACATTTCCGATCCACTAATCGTTCTTTACTGCATCCCTCACTCCCAAACATTGACGAATTCACACGGAAGTTCCGTCGCTATGAAATACGGGTGCTATGTGTTCTAAGACATTTCCTTCTAAATCGAGTTACGTTTCTATGAAAACGACAGGATTTTCTTTTGGGATACGACTATCACATTTCCGATCCACTAATCGTTCTTTACTGCATCCCTCACTCCCAAACATTGTCGAATTCACACGGAAATTGCGTCGCTATGATATACGAGTACTATGTGTTCTAAGACATTTCCTTCTAAATAGAGTAACGTTTCTATGGAAACGACAGGATTTTCTTTTGGGATACGACAATCACATTTCCGATCCACTAATCGTTCTTTACTGCATCCCTCACTCAAAAACATTGACGATTTCACACGGAAATTGCGTCGCTATGAAATACGAGTACTATGTGTTCTAAGACATTTCCTTCTAAATCGAGTAACGTTTCTATGGAAACGACAGGATTTTCTTTTGGGATACGACAATCACATTTCCGATCCACTAATCATTCTTTACTGCATCCCTCACTCCCAAACATTGACGAATTCACACGGATGTTGCGTCGCTATGAAATGCGAGTACTATGTGGTCTAAGACATTTCCTTCTAAATCGAGTAACGTTTCTATGGAAACGACAGGATTTTCTTTTGGGATACGACAATCACATTTCCGATCCACTAATCGTTCTTTACTGCATCAATCACTCCCAAACATTGACGAATTCACACGGAAGTTGCGTCGCTATGAAATGCGAGTACTATGTGTTCTAAGACATTTCCTTCTAAATCGAGTAACGTTTCTATGGAAACGACAGGATTTTCCTTTGGGATACGACAATCTCATTTCCGATCCACTAATCGTTCTTTACTGCATCCCTCACCCCCAAACATTGACGAATTCACACGGAAATTGCGTCGCTATGAAATACGAGTACTATGTGTTCTAAGACATTTCCTTCTAAATCGAGTAACGTTTCTATGGAAACGACAGGATTTTCTTTTGGGATACGACAATCACATTTCCGATCCACTAATCCTTCTTTACTGCATCCCTCACTCCCAAACATTGACGAATTCACACGGAAATTGCGTCGCTATGAAATACGAGTACTATGTGTTCTGAGACATTTCCTTCTAAATCGAGTAACGTGTCTATGGAAACGACAGGATTTTCTTTTGGGATACGACAATCACATATCCGATCCACTAATCGTTCTTTACTGCATCCCTCACTCCCAAACATTGACGAATTCACACGGAAATTGCGTCGCGATGAAATACGAGTACTATGTGTTCTAAGACATTTCCTTCTAAATCGAGTAACGTTTCTATGGATACGACAGGATTTTCCTTTGGGATACGACAATCACATTTGCGATCCACTAATCGTTCTTTACTGCATCCCTCACTCCCAAACATTGACGAATTCACACGGAAATTGCGTCGCTATGAAATGCGAGTACTATGTGTTCTAAGACATTTCCTTCTAAATCGAGTAACGTTTCTATGGAAACGACAGGATTTTCTTTTGGGATACGACAATCACATTTCCGATCCACTAATCGTTCTTTACTGCATCCCTCACTCCCAAACATTGACGAATTCACACGGAAGTTGCGTGGCTATGAAATGCGAGTACTATGTGTTCTAAGACATTTCCTTCTAAATCGAGTAACGTTTCTATGGAAACGACAGGATTTTCTTTTGGGATACGACAATCACATTTCCGATCCACTAATCGTTCTTTACTGCATCCCTCACTCCCAAACATTGACGAATTCACACGGAAGTTGCGTCGCTATGAAATGCGAGTACTATGTGTTCTAAGACATTTCCCTCTAAATCGAGTAACGTTTCTATGGAAACGACAGGATTTTCTTTTGGGATACGACAATCACATTTGCGATCCACTAATCGTTCTTTACTGCATCCCTCACTCCCAAACATTGACGAATTCACACGGAAATTGCGTCGCTATGAAATGCGAGTACTATGTGTTTTAAGACATTTCCTTCTAAATCGAGTAACGTTTCTATGGAAACGACAGGATTTTCTTTTGGGATACGACAATCACATTTCCGATCCACTAATCGTTCTTTACTGCATCCCTCACTCCCAAACATTGACGAATTCACACGGAAGTTGCGTGGCTATGAAATGCGAGTACTATGTGTTCTAAGACATTTCCTTCTAAATCGAGTAACGTTTCAATGGAAACGACAGGATTTTCTTTTGGGATACGACAATCACATTTCCGATCCACTAATCCTTCTTTACTGCATCCCTCACTCCCATACATTGACGAATTCACACGGAAATTGCGTCGCTATGAAATAGTATGGGTTCTATGACTTCTCCTTCTAAATCGAGTACCGTTTCTATGGAAACGACAGGATTTTCTTTTGGGATACGACAATCATATTTCCGATCCACTAATCCTTCTTTACTGCATCCCTCACTCCCACTCATTGACCAATTCACACGGAAATTGCGACGCTATGAAATACTATGTGTTCTAAGACATTTCCTTCTAAATCGAGTAACGTTTCTATGGAAACGACAGGATTTTCTTTTGGGATACGACAATCTCATTTCCGATCCTCTAATCCTTCTTTACTGCATCCCTCACTCCCACACATTGACGAATTCACACGGAAATTGCGTCGCTGTGAAATACGAGTACCATGTGTTCTAAGACATTTCCTACTAAATCGAGTAACGTTTCTATGGCAACGACAGGATTTTCTTTTGGGATACGACAACCTCATTTCCGATCCACTAATCCTTCTTTACTGCATCCCTCACTCCCACACATTGACGAATTCACACGGATATTCCGTCACTATGAAATACGAGTACTATGTGTTCTAAGACATTTCCTTCTAAATCGAGTAACGTTTCTATGGAAACGACGCGATTTTCTTTTGGGATACGACAATCTCATTTCCGATCCACTAATCTTTCTTTACTGCATCCCTCTTCCCAACCATTGATGAATTCACACGGAAATTCCGTCACTATGTAATACGAGTACTATGTGTTCTAAGACATTTCCTTCTAAATCGAGTAACGTTTCTGTGGAAACGACAGGATTTTCTTTTGGGATACGACAATCTCATTTCCGATCCACTAATCCTTCTTTACTGCATCCCTCACTCCCACACATTGACGAATTCACACGGAAATTGCGTCGCTATGAAATACGAGTACTATGTGGTCTAAGACATTTCCTTCTAAATCGAGTAACGTTTCTATGGAAACGGCAGGATCTTCTTTTGGGATACGACAATCACATTTCCGATCCACTAATCGTTCTTTACTGCATCCCTCACTCCCAAACATTGACGAATTCACACGGAAATTCCGTCGCTATGAAATGCGAGTACTATGTGTTCTAAGACATTTCCTTCTAAATCGAGTAATGTTTCTATGGAAACGACAGGATTTTCTTGTGGGATACGACAATCACATTTCAGATCCACTAATCGTTCTTTACTGCATCCCTCACTAACAAACATTGACGAATTCACACGGAAGTTGCGTCGCTATGAAATGCGAGTACTATGTGTTCTAAGTCATTTCCTTCTAAATCGAGTAACGTTTCTATGGAAACGACAGGAATTTCTTTTGGGATACGACAGTCTCATTTTCGATCCACTAATCGTTCTTTACTGCATCCCTCACTCACAAACATTGACGAATTCACACGGAAATTGCGTCGCTATGAAATACGAGTACTATGTGTTCTAAGACATTTACTTCTAAATCGAGTAACGTTTCTATGGAAACGACAGGATTTTCTTTTGGGATACGACAATCACATTTCCGATCCACTAATCGTTCTTTTCTGCATCCCTCACTCCCAAACATTGACGAATTCACACGGAAATTGCGTCGCTATGAAATACGAGTACTATGTGTTCTAAGACATTTCCTTATAAATCGAGTAACGTTTCTATGGAAACGACAGGATTTTCTTTTGGGATACGATAATCACATTTCCGATCCACTAATCCTTCTTTACTGCATCCCTCACTCCCAAACATTGACGAATTCACACGGAAATTGCGTCGCGATGAAATACGAGTACTATGTGTTCTAAGACATTTCCTTCTAAATCGAGTAACGTTTCTATGGAAACGACAGGATTTTCTTTTGGGATACGACAATCACATTTCCGATCCACTAATCGTTCTTTACTGCATCCCTCACTCCCAAACATTGACGAATTCACACGGCAGTTCCGTCGCTATGAAATACGGGTGCTATGTGTTCTAAGACATTTCCTTCTAAATCGAGTTACGTTACTATGAAAACGACAGGATTTTCTTTTGGGATACGACAATCACATTTCCGATCCACTAATCGTTCTTTACTGCATCCCTCACTCCCAAACATTGACGATTTCACACGGAAATTGCGTCGCTATGAAATACGAGTACTATGTGTTCTAAGACATTTCCTTCTAAATCGAGTAACGTTTCTATGGAAACGACAGGATTTTCTTTTGGGATACGACAATCACATTTCCGATCCACTAATCGTTCTTTACTGCATCCCTCACTCTCAAACATTGACGAATTCACACGGAAATTGCGTCGCTATGAAATACGAGTACTATGTGTTCTAAGACATTTCCTTATAAATCGAGTAACGTTTCTATGGAAACGACAGGATTTTCTTTTGGGATACGACAATCACATTTCCGATCCACTAATCCTTCTTTACTGCATCCCTCACTCCCATACATTGACGAATTCACACGGAAATTGCGTCGCTATGAAATAGTATGGGTTCTATGACTTCTCCTTCTAAATCGAGTACCGTTTCTATGGAAACGACAGGATTTTCTTTTGGGATACGACAATCATATTTCCGATCCACTAATCCTTCTTTACTGCATCCCTCACTCCCACTCATTGACCAATTCACACGGAAATTGCGACGCTATGAAATACTATGTGTTCTAAGACATTTCCTTCTAAATCGAGTAACGTTTCTATGGAAACGACAGGATTTTCTTTTGGGATACGACAATCTCATTTCCGATCCTCTAATCCTTCTTTACTGCATCCCTCACTCCCACACATTGACGAATTCACACGGAAATTGCGTCGCTGTGAAATACGAGTACCATGTGTTCTAAGACATTTCCTACTAAATCGAGTAACGTTTCTATGGCAACGACAGGATTTTCTTTTGGGATACGACAACCTCATTTCCGATCCACTAATCCTTCTTTACTGCATCCCTCACTCCCACACATTGACGAATTCACACGGATATTCCGTCACTATGAAATACGAGTACTATGTGTTCTAAGACATTTCCTTCTAAATCGAGTAACGTTTCTATGGAAACGACGCGATTTTCTTTTGGGATACGACAATCTCATTTCCGATCCACTAATCTTTCTTTACTGCATCCCTCTTCCCAACCATTGATGAATTCACACGGAAATTCCGTCACTATGTAATACGAGTACTATGTGTTCTAAGACATTTCCTTCTAAATCGAGTAACGTTTCTGTGGAAACGACAGGATTTTCTTTTGGGATACGACAATCTCATTTCCGATCCACTAATCCTTCTTTACTGCATCCCTCACTCCCACACATTGACGAATTCACACGGAAATTGCGTCGCTATGAAATACGAGTACTATGTGGTCTAAGACATTTCCTTCTAAATCGAGTAACGTTTCTATGGAAACGGCAGGATCTTCTTTTGGGATACGACAATCACATTTCCGATCCACTAATCGTTCTTTACTGCATCCCTCACTCCCAAACATTGACGAATTCACACGGAAATTCCGTCGCTATGAAATGCGAGTACTATGTGTTCTAAGACATTTCCTTCTAAATCGAGTAATGTTTCTATGGAAACGACAGGATTTTCTTGTGGGATACGACAATCACATTTCAGATCCACTAATCGTTCTTTACTGCATCCCTCACTAACAAACATTGACGAATTCACACGGAAGTTGCGTCGCTATGAAATGCGAGTACTATGTGTTCTAAGTCATTTCCTTCTAAATCGAGTAACGTTTCTATGGAAACGACAGGAATTTCTTTTGGGATACGACAGTCTCATTTTCGATCCACTAATCGTTCTTTACTGCATCCCTCACTCACAAACATTGACGAATTCACACGGAAATTGCGTCGCTATGAAATACGAGTACTATGTGTTCTAAGACATTTACTTCTAAATCGAGTAACGTTTCTATGGAAACGACAGGATTTTCTTTTGGGATACGACAATCACATTTCCGATCCACTAATCGTTCTTTTCTGCATCCCTCACTCCCAAACATTGACGAATTCACACGGAAATTGCGTCGCTATGAAATACGAGTACTATGTGTTCTAAGACATTTCCTTATAAATCGAGTAACGTTTCTATGGAAACGACAGGATTTTCTTTTGGGATACGATAATCACATTTCCGATCCACTAATCCTTCTTTACTGCATCCCTCACTCCCAAACATTGACGAATTCACACGGAAATTGCGTCGCGATGAAATACGAGTACTATGTGTTCTAAGACATTTCCTTCTAAATCGAGTAACGTTTCTATGGAAACGACAGGATTTTCTTTTGGGATACGACAATCACATTTCCGATCCACTAATCGTTCTTTACTGCATCCCTCACTCCCAAACATTGACGAATTCACACGGCAGTTCCGTCGCTATGAAATACGGGTGCTATGTGTTCTAAGACATTTCCTTCTAAATCGAGTTACGTTACTATGAAAACGACAGGATTTTCTTTTGGGATACGACAATCACATTTCCGATCCACTAATCGTTCTTTACTGCATCCCTCACTCCCAAACATTGACGATTTCACACGGAAATTGCGTCGCTATGAAATACGAGTACTATGTGTTCTAAGACATTTCCTTCTAAATCGAGTAACGTTTCTATGGAAACGACAGGATTTTCTTTTGGGATACGACAATCACATTTCCGATCCACTAATCGTTCTTTACTGCATCCCTCACTCTCAAACATTGACGAATTCACACGGAAATTGCGTCGCTATGAAATACGAGTACTATGTGTTCTAAGACATTTCCTTATAAATCGAGTAACGTTTCTATGGAAACGACAGGATTTTCTTTTGGGATACGACAATCACATTTCCGATCCACTAATCCTTCTTTACTGCATCCCTCACTCCCATACATTGACGAATTCACACGGAAATTGCGTCGCTATGAAATACTATGGGTTCTATGACTTCTCCTTCTAAATCGAGTACCGTTTCTATGGAAACGACAGGATTTTCTTTTGGGATACGACAATCATATTTCCGATCCACTAATCCTTCTTTACTGCATCCCTCACTCCCACTCATTGACCAATTCACACGGAAATTGCGACGCTATGAAATACTATGTGTTCTAAGACATTTCCTTCTAAATCGAGTAACGTTTCTATGGAAACGACAGGATTTTCTTTTGGGATACGACAATCTCATTTCCGATCCTCTAATCCTTCTTTACTGCATCCCTCACTCCCACACATTGACGAATTCACACGGAAATTGCGTCGCTGTGAAATACGAGTACCATGTGTTCTAAGACATTTCCTACTAAATCGAGTAACGTTTCTATGGCAACGACAGGATTTTCTTTTGGGATACGACAACCTCATTTCCGATCCACTAATCCTTCTTTACTGCATCCCTCACTCCCACACATTGACGAATTCACACGGATATTCCGTCACTATGAAATACGAGTACTATGTGTTCTAAGACATTTCCTTCTAAATCGAGTAACGTTTCTATGGAAACGACACGATTTTCTTTTGGGATACGACAATCTCATTTCCGATCCACTAATCTTTCTTTACTGCATCCCTCTTCCCAACCATTGATGAATTCACACGGAAATTCCGTCACTATGTAATACGAGTACTATGTGTTCTAAGACATTTCCTTCTAAATCGAGTAACGTTTCTGTGGAAACGACAGGATTTTCTTTTGGGATACGACAATCTCATTTCCGATCCACTAATCCTTCTTTACTGCATCCCTCACTCCCAAACATCGACGTATTCACACGGAAATTGCGTCGCTACGAAATACGAGTACTACGTGTTCTAAGACATTTCCTTCTAAATCGAGTAACGTTTCTATGGAAACGACAGGATTTTCTTTTGGGATACGACAATCACATTTCCGATCCACTAATCGTTCTTTACTGCATCCCTCACTCCCAAACATTGACGAATTCACACGGAAATTCCGTCGCTATGAAATGCGAGTACTATGTGTTCTAAGACATTTCCTTCTAAATCGAGTAATGTTTCTATGGAAACGACAGGATTTTCTTGTGGGATACGACAATCACATTTCAGATCCACTAATCGTTCTTTACTGCATCCCTCACTAACAAACATTGACGAATTCACACGGAAGTTGCGTCGCTATGAAATGCGAGTACTATGTGTTCTAAGTCATTTCCTTCTAAATCGAGTAACGTTTCTATGGAAACGACAGGAATTTCTTTTGGGATACGACAGTCTCATTTTCGATCCACTAATCGTTCTTTACTGCATCCCTCACTCACAAACATTGACGAATTCACTCGGAAATTGCGTCGCTATGAAATACGAGTACTATGTGTTCTAAGACATTTACTTCTAAATCGAGTAACGTTTCTATGGAAACGACAGGATTTTCTTTTGGGATACGACAATCACATTTCCGATCCACTAATCGTTCTTTTCTGCATCCCTCACTCCCAAACATTGACGAATTCACACGGAAATTGCGTCGCTATGAAATACGAGTACTATGTGTTCTAAGACATTTCCTTATAAATCGAGTAACGTTTCTATGGAAACGACAGGATTTTCTTTTGGGATACGATAATCACATTTCCGATCCACTAATCCTTCTTTACTGCATCCCTCACTCCCAAACATTGACGAATTCACACGGAAATTGCGTCGCGATGAAATACGAGTACTATGTGTTCTAAGACATTTCCTTCTAAATCGAGTAACGTTTCTATGGAAACGACAGGATTTTCTTTTGGGATACGACAATCACATTTCCGATCCACTAATCGTTCTTTACTGCATCCCTCACTCCCAAACATTGACGAATTCACACGGCAGTTCCGTCGCTATGAAATACGGGTGCTATGTGTTCTAAGACATTTCCTTCTAAATCGAGTTACGTTTCTATGAAAACGACAGGATTTTCTTTTGGGATACGACAATCACATTTCCGATCCACTAATCGTTCTTTACTGCATCCCTCACTCCCAAACATTGTCGAATTCACACGGAAATTGCGTCGCTATGATATACGAGTACTATGTGTTCTAAGACATTTCCTTCTAAATAGAGTAACGTTTCTATGGAAACGACAGGATTTTCTTTTGGGATACGACAATCACATTTCCGATCCACTAATCGTTCTTTACTGCATCCCTCACTAAAAAACATTGACGATTTCACACGGAAATTGCGTCGCTATGAAATACGAGTACTATGTGTTCTAAGACATTTCCTTCTAAATCGAGTAACGTTTCTATGGAAACGACAGGATTTTCTTTTGGGATACGACAATCACATTTCCGATCCACTAATCGTTCTTTACTGCATCCCTCACTCTCAAACATTGACGAATTCACACGGAAATTGCGTCGCTATGAAATACGAGTACTATGTGTTCTAAGACATTTCCTTATAAATCGAGTAACGTTTCTATGGAAACGACAGGATTTTCTTTTGGGATACGACAATCACATTTCCGATCCACTAATCCTTCTTTACTGCATCCCTCACTCCCAAACATCGACGTATTCACACGGAAATTGCGTCGCTACGAAATACGAGTACTATGTGTTCTAAGACATTTCCTTCTAAATCGAGTAACGTTTCTATGGAAACGACAGGATTTTCTTTTGGGATACGACAATCACATTTCCGATCCACTAATCGTTCTTTACTGCATCCCTCACTCCCAAACATTGACGAATTCACACGGAAGTTCCGTCGCTATGAAATACGGGTGCTATGTGTTCTAAGACATTTCCTTCTAAATCGAGTTACGTTTCTATGAAAACGACAGGATTTTCTTTTGGGATACGACAATCACATTTCCGATCCACTAATCGTTCTTTACTGCATCCCTCACTCCCAAACATTGTCGAATTCACACGGAAATTGCGTCGCTATGATATACGAGTACTATGTGTTCTAAGACATTTCCTTCTAAATAGAGTAACGTTTCTATGGAAACGACAGGATTTTCTTTTGGGATACGACAATCACATTTCCGATCCACTAATCGTTCTTTACTGCATCCCTCACTCAAAAACATTGACGATTTCACACGGAAATTGCGTCGCTATGAAATACGAGTACTATGTGTTCTAAGACATTTCCTTCTAAATCGAGTAACGTTTCTATGGAAACGACAGGATTTTCTTTTGGAATACGACAATCACATTTCCGATCCACTAATCATTCTTTACTGCATCCCTCACTCCCAAACTTTGACGAATTCACACGGAAGTTGCGTCGCTATGAAATGCGAGTACTATGTGGTCTGAGACATTTCCTTCTAAATCGAGTAACGTTTCTATGGAAACGACAGGATTTTCTTTTGGGATACGACAATCACATTTCCGAACCACTAATCGTTCTTTACTGCATCAATCACTCCCAAACATTGACGAATTCACACGGAAGTTGCGTCGCTATGAAATGCGAGTACTATGTGTTCTAAGACATTCCCTTCTAAATCGAGTAACGTTTCTATGGAAACGACAGGAATTTTTTTTGGGATACGACAATCTCATTTCCGATCCACTAATCGTTCTTTACTGCATCCCTCACCCCCAAACATTGACGAATTCACACGGAAATTGCGTCGCTATGAAATACGAGTACTATGTGTTCTAAGACATTTCCTTCTAAATCGAGTAACGTTTCTATGGAAACGACAGGATTTTCTTTTGGGATACGACAATCACATTTCCGATCCACTAATCGTTCTTTACTGCATCCCTCACTCCCAAACATTGACGAATTCACACGGAAATTGCGTCGCTATGAAATACGAGTACTATGTGTTCTGAGACATTTCCTTCTAAATCGAGTAACGTTTCTATGGAAACGACAGGATTTTCTTTTGGGATACGACAATCACATATCCGATCCACTAATCGTTCTTTACTGCATCCCTCACTCCCAAACATTGACGAATTCACACGGAAATTGCGTCGCGATGAAATACGAGTACTATGTGTTCTAAGTCATTTCCTTCTAAATCGAGTAACGTTTCTATGGATACGACAGGATTTTCTTTTGGGATACGACAATCACATTTGCGATCCACTAATCGTTCTTTACTGCATCCCTCACTCCCAAACATTGACGAATTCACACGGAAATTGCGTCGCTATGAAATGCGAGTACTATGTGTTCTAAGACATTTCCTTCTAAATCGAGTAACGTTTCAATGGAAACGACAGGATTTTCTTTTGGGATACGACAATCACATTTCCGATCCACTAATCGTTCTTTACTGCATCCCTCACTCCCAAACATTGACGAATTCACACGGAAGTTGCGTGGCTATGAAATGCGAGTACTATGTGTTCTAAGACATTTCCTTCTAAATCGAGTAACGTTTCTATGGAAACGACAGGATTTTCTTTTGGGATACGACAATCACATTTCCGATCCACTAATCGTTCTTTACTGCATCCCTCACTCCCAAACATTGACGAATTCACACGGAAGTTGCGTCGCTATGAAATGCGAGTACTATGTGTTCTAAGACGTTTCCCTCTAAATCGAGTAACGTTACTATGGAAACGACAGGATTTTCTTTTGGGATACGACAAATACATTTGCGATCCACTAATCGTTCTTTACTGCATCCCTCACTCCCAAACATTGACGAATTCACACGGAAATTGCGTCGCTATGAAATGCGAGTACTATGTGTTCTAAGACATTTCCTTCTAAATCGAGTAACGTTTCTATGGAAACGACAGGATTTTCTTTTGGGATACGACAATCACATTTCCGATCCACTAATCGTTCTTTACTGCATCCCTCACTCCCAAACATTGACGAATTCACACGGAAGTTGCGTGGCTATGAAATGCGAGTACTATGTGTTCTAAGACATTTCCTTCTAAATCGAGTAACGTTTCTATGGAAACGACAGGATTTTCTTTTGGGATACGACAATCACATTTCCGATCCACTAATCGTTCTTTACTGCATCCCTCACTCCCAAACATTGACGAATTCACACGGAAGTTGCGTCGCTATGAAATGCGAGTACTATGTGTTCTAAGACATTTCCCTCTAAATCGAGTAACGTTTCTATGGAAACGACAGGATTTTCTTTTGGGATACGACAATCACATTTCCAATCCACTAATCGTTCTTTACTGCATCCCTCACTCCCAAACATTGACGAATTCGCACGGAAATTGCGTCGCTATGAAATACGAGTACTATGTGTTCTAAGACATTTCCTTCTAAATCGAGTAACGTTTCTATGGAAACGACAGGATTTTCTTTTGGGATACGACAATCACATTTCCGATCCACTAATCGTTCTTAACTGCATCCCTCACTCCCAAACATTGACGAATTCACACGGAAATTGCGTCGCTATGAAATACGAGTACTATGTGTTCTAAGACATTTCCTTCTAAATCGAGTAACGTTTCTATGGAAACGACAGGATTATCTTTTGGGATACGAAAATCACATTTCCGATCCACTAATCGTTCTTTACTGCATCCCTCACTCCCAAACATTGACGAATTCACACGGAAATTGCGTCGCTATGAAATTCGAGTACTATGTGTTCTAAGACATTCCCTTCTAAATCGAGTAACGTTTCTATGGAAACGACAAGAATTTTTTTTGGGATACGACAATCACATTTCCGATCCACTAATCCTTCTTTACTGCATCCCTCACTCCCAAACATTGACGAATTCGCACGGAAGTTGCGTCGCTATGAAATACGAGTACTATATGTTCTAAGACATTTCCTTCTAAATCGAGTAACGTTTCTATGGAAACGACAGGATTTTCTTTTGGGATACGACAATCACATTTCCGATCCACTAATCGTTCTTTACTGCATCCCTCACTCCCAAACATTGACGAATTCACACGGAAATTGCGTCGCTATGAAATACGAGTACTATGTGTTCTAAGACATTTCCTTCAAATTCGAGTAACGTTTCTATGGAACGAAAGGATTTTCTTTTGGGATACGACAATCACATTTCCGATCCACTAATCGTTCTTTACTGCATCCCTCACTCCCAAACATTGACGAATTCACACGGAAGTTGCGTCGCTATGAAATGCGAGTACTATGTGTTCTAAGACCTTTCCTTCTAAATCGAGTAACGTTTCTATGGAAACGACAGGATTTTCTTTTGTGATACGACAATCACATTTCCGATCCACTAATCGTTCTTTACTGCATCCCTCACTCCCAAACATTGACGAATTCACACGGAAATTGCGTCGCTATGAAATGCGGAACACGTGAGGCAATACTGACCTTACGACTTATCTTAGAAGAAAGATTAGGGAAAGGCAAACCTACGTTTCTAGCATTTGTAGACTTAGAGAAAGCTTTTGACAATGTTGACTGGAATACTCTCTTTCAAATTCTAAAGGTGGCAGGGGTAAAATACAGGGAGCGAAAGGCTATTTACAATTTGTACAGAAACCAGATGGCAGTTATAAGAGTCGAGGGACATGAGAGGGAAGCAGTGGTTGGGAAGGGAGTAAGACAGGGTTGTAGCCTCTCCCCGATGTTGTTCAATCTGTATATTGAGCAAGCAGTAAAGGAAACAAAAGAAAAATTCGCAGTAGGTATTAAAATTCATGGAGAAGAAATAAAAACTTTGAGGTTCGCCGATGACATTGTAATTCTGTCAGAGACAGCAAAGGACTTGGAAGAGCAGTTGAATGGAATGGACAGTGTCTTGAAAGGAGGATATAAGATGAACATCAACAAAAGCAAAACAAGGATAATGGAATGTAGTCAAATTAAATCGGGTGATGCTGAGGGGATTAGATTAGGAAATGAGACACTTAAAGTAGTAAAGGAGTTTTGCTATTTGGGGAGCAAAATAACTGATGATGGTCGAAGTAGAGAGGATATAAAATGTAGGCTGGCAATGGCAAGGAAAGCGTTTCTGAAGAAGAGAAATTTGTTAACATCCAGTATTGATTTAAGTGTCAGGAAGTCATTTCTGAAAGTATTCGTATGGAGTGTAGCCATGTATGGAAGTGAAACATGGACGATAAATAGTTTGGACAAGAAGAGAATAGAAGCTTTCGAAATGTGGTGCTACAGAAGAATGCTGAAGATTAGATGGGTAGATCACATAACTAATGAGGAAGTATTGAATAGGATTGGGGAGAAGAGAAGTTTGTGGCACAACTTGACCAGAAGAAGGGATCGGTTGGTAGGACATGTTCTGAGGCATCAAGGGATCACCAATTTAGTATTGGAGGGCAGCGTGGAGGGTAAAAATCGTAGAGGGAGACCAAGGGATGAATACACTAAGCGGATTCAGAAGGATGTAGGTTGCAGTAGGTACTGGGAGATGAAGAAGCTTGCACAGGATAGAGTAGCATGGAGAGCTGCATCAAACCAGTCTCAGGACTGAAGACCACAACAACAACAACAACATGAAATGCGAGTACTATGTGTTCTGAGACATTTCCTTCTAAATCGAGTAACGTTTCTATGGAAACGACAGGATTTTCTTTTGGGATACGACAATCACATTTCCGATCCACTAATCGTTCTTTACTGCATCCCTCACTCCCAAACATTGACGAATTCACACGGAAGTTGCGTCGCTATGAAATGCGAGTACTATGTGTTCTAAGACATTTCCTTCTAAATCGAGAAACGTTTCTATGGAAATGACAGGATTTTCTTTTGGGATACGACAATCACATATCCGATCCACTAATCGTTCTTTACTGCATCCCTCACTCCCAAACATTGACGAATTCACACGGAAATTGCGTCGCTATGAAATACGAGTACTATGTGTTCTAAGACATTTCCTTCTAAATCGAGTAACGTTTCTATGGAAACGACAGGATTTTCTTTTGGGATACGACAATCACATTTCCGATCCACTAATCGTTCTTTACTGCATCCCTCACTCCCAAACATTGTCGAATTCACTCGGAAATTGCGTCGCTATGAAATACGAGTACTATGTGTTCTAAGACATTTCCTTCTAAATCGAGTAACGTTTCTATGGAAACGACAGGATTTTCTTTTGGGATACGACAATCACATTTCAGATCCACTAATCGTTCTTTACTGCACCCCTCACTCCCAAACATTGACGAATACACACGGAAATTGCGTCGCTATGAAATGCGAGTACTATGTGCTCTAAGACATTTCCTTCTAAATCGACTAACGTTTCTATGGTAACGACAGGATTTTCTTTTGGGATACGACAATCACATTTCCGATCCACTAATCGTTCTTTACTTCATCCCTCACTCCCAAACATTGACGAATTCACACGGAAGTTGCGTCGCTATGAAATACGAGTACTATGTGTTCTAAGACATTTCCTTCTAAATCGAGTAACGTTTCTATGGAAACGACAGGATTTTCTTTTGGGATACGACAATCACATTTCCGATCCACTAATCGTTCTTTACTGCATCCCTCACTCCCAATCATTGACGAATTCACACGGAAGTTGCGTCGCTATGAAATGCGAGTACTATGTGTTCTAAGACATATCCTTCTAAATCGAGTAACGTTTCTATGGAAACGACAGGATTATCTTTTGGGAAACGACAATCACATTTCCGATCCACTAATCGTTCTTTACTGCATCCCTCACTCCCAAACATTGACGAATTCACACGGAAATTGCGTCGCTATGAAATACGAGTACTATGTGTTCTAAGACATTTCCTTCTAAAACGAGTAACGTTTCTATGGAAACGACAGGATTTTCTTTTGGGATACGACAATCACATTTCCGATCCACTAATCGTTCTTTACTGCATCCCTCACTCCCAAACATTGACGAATTCGCACGGAAATTGCGTCGCTTTGAAATACGAGTACTATATGTTCTAAGACATTTCCTTCTAAATCGAGTAACGTTTCTATGGAAACGACAGGATTTTCTTTTGGGATACGACAATCACATTTCCGATCCACTAATCGTTCTTTACTGCATCCCTCACTCCCAAACATTGACGAATTCACACGGAAGTTGCGTCGCTATGAAATGCGAGTACCATGTGTTCTAAGACATTTCCTTCTAAATCGAGTAACGTTTCTATGGAAACGACAGGATTTTCTTTTGGGATACGACAATCACATTTCCGATCCACTAATCGTTCTTTACTGCATCCCTCACTCCCAAACATTGACGAATTCACACGGAAATTGCGTCGCTATGAAATGCGAGTACTATGTGTTCTGAGACATTTCCTTCTAAACCGAATAACGTTTCTATGGAAACGACAGGATTTTCTTTTGGGATACGACAATCACATTTCCGATCCACTAATCGTTCTTTACTGCATCCCTCACTCCCAAACATTGACGAATTCACACGGAAATTGCGTCGCTATGAAATACGAGTACTATGTGTTCTAAGACATTTCCTTCTAAATCGAGTAACGTTTCTATGGAAACGACAGGATTTTCTTTTGGGATACGACAATCACATTTCCGATCCACTAATCGTTCTTTACTGCATCCCTCACTCCCAAACATTGACGAATTCACACGGAAGTTGCGTCGCTATGAAATGCGAGTACTATGTGTTCTAAGACATTTCCTTCTAAATCGAGTAACGTTTCTATGGAAATGACAGGATTTTCTTTTGGGATACGACAATCACATTTCCGATCCACTAATCGTTCTTTACTGCATCCCTCACTCCCAAACTTTGACGAATTCACACGGAAATTGCGTCGCTATGAAATACGAGTACTATGTGTTCTAAGACATTTCCTTCTAAATCGAGTAACGTTTCTATGGAAACGACAGGATTTTCTTTTGGGATACGACAATCACATTTCCGATCCACTAATCGTTCTTTACTGCATCCCTCACTCCCAAACATTGACGAATTCACACGGAAGTTGCGTCGCTATGAAATGCGAGTACTATGTGTTCTAAGACATTTCCTTCTAAATCGAGTAACGTTTCTATGGAAATGACAGGATTTTCTTTTGGGATACGACAATCACATTTCCGATCCACTAATCGTTCTTTACTGCATCCCTCACTCCCAAACTTTGACGAATTCACACGGAAATTGCGTCGCTATGAAATACGAGTACTATGTGTTCTAAGACATTTCCTTCTAAATCGAGTAACGTTTCTATGGAAACGACAGGATTTTCTTTTGGGATACGACAATCACATTTCCGATCCACTAATCGTTCTTTACTGCATCCCTCACTCCCAAACATTGACGAATTCACTCGGAAATTGCGTCGCTATGAAATACGAGTACTATGTGTTCTAAGACATTTCCTTCTAAATCGAGTAACGTTTCTATGGAAACGACAGGATTTTCTTTTGGGATACGACAATCACATTTCCGATCCACTAATCGTTCTTTGCTGCATCCCTCACTCCCGAACATTGACGAATGCACACAGAAATTGCGTCGCTATGAAATACGAGTACTATGTGTTGTAAGACATTTCCTTCTAAATCGAGTAACGTTTCTATGGAAACGACAGGATTTTCTTTTGGGATACGACAATCACATTTCCGATCCACTAATCGTTCTTTACTGCATCCCTCACTCCCAAACATTGACGAATTCACACGGAAATTGCGTCGCTATGAAATGCGAGTACTATGTGCTCTAAGACATTTCCTTCTAAATCGACTAACGTTTCTATGGAAACGACAGGATTTTCTTTTGGGATACGACAATCACATTTCCGATCCACTAATCGTTCTTTACTGCATCCCTCACTCCCAAACATCGAGGAATTCATACGGAAGTTGCGTCGCTATGAAATACGAGTACTATGTGTTCTAAGACATTTCCTTCTAAATCGAGTAACGTTTCTATGGAAACGACAGTATTTTCTTTTGGGATACGACAATCACATTTCCGATCCACTAATCGTTCTTTACTGCATCCCTCACTCCCAAACATTGACGAATTCACACGGAAGTTGCGTCGCTATGAAATACGAGTACTATGTGTTCTAAGACATTTCCTTCTAAATCGAGTAACGTTTCTATGGAAACGACAGGATTTTCTTTTGGGATACGACAATCACATTTCCGATCCACTAATCGTTCTTTACTGCATCCCTCACTCCCAATCATTGACGAATTCACATGGAAGTTGCGTCGCTATGAAATGCGAGTACTATATGTTCTAAGACGTTTCCTTCTAAATCGAGTAACGTTTCTATGGAAACGACAGGATTTTCTTTTGGGATACGACAATCACATTTCCGATCCACTAATCCTTCTCTACTGCATCCCTCACTCCCAAACATTGACGAATTCACACAGAAGTTGCGTCGCAATGAAATTCGAGTACTATGTGTTCTAAGACATTTCCTTCTAAATCGAGTAACGTTTCTATGGAAACGACAGGTTTTCTTTTGGGATACGACAATCACATTTCCGATGCACTAATCCTTCTTTACTGCATCCCTCACTCCCAAACATTGACGAATTCACACGGAAATTGCGTCGCTATGAAATGCGAGTACTATGTGTTCTAAGACATTTCCTTCTAAATCGAGTAACGTTTCTATGGAAACGACAGGATTTTCTTTTGGGATACGACAAACACATTTCCGATCCACTAATCGTTCTTTACTGCATCCCTCACTCCCAATCATTGACGAATTCACACGGAAGTTGCGTCGCTATGAAATGCGAGTACTATGTGTTCTAAGACATTTCCTTCTAAATCGAGTAACGTTTCTATGGAGACGACAGGATTTTCTTTTGGGATACGACAATCACATTTCCGATCCACTAATCGTTCTTTACTGCATCCCTCACTCCCAATCTTTGACGACTTCACACGGAAGTTGCGTCGCTATGAAATGCGAGTACTATGTGTTCTAAGACATTTCCTTCTAAATCGAGTAACATTTCTATGGAAACGACAGGATTTTCTTTTGGGATACGACAATCACATTTCCGATCCACTAATCGTTCTTTACTGCATCCCTCACTCCCAATCATTGACGAATTCACACGGAAGTTGCGTCGCTATGAAATGCGAGTACTATGTGTTCTTAGACATTTCCTTCTAAATCGAGTAACGTTTCTATGGAAACGACAGGATTTTCTTTTGGGATACGACAATCACATTTCCGATCCACTAATCGTTCTTTACTGCATCCCTCACTCCCAAACATTGACGAATTCACACGGAAGTTGCGTCGCTATGAAATACGAGTAGTATGTGTTCTAAGACATTTCCTTCTAAATCGAGTAACGTTTCTATGGAAACGACAGGATTTTCTTTTGGGATACGACAATCACATTTCCGATCCACTAATCGTTCTTTACTGCATCCCTCACTCCCAATCATTGACGAATTCACACGGAAGTTGCGTCGCTATGAAATGCGAGTACTATGTGTTCTAAGACATTTCCTTCTAAATCGAGTAACGTTTCTATGGAAACGACAGGATTTTCTTTTGGGATACGACAATCACATTTCCGATCCACTAATCGTTCTTTACTGCATCCCTCACTCCCAATCATTGACGAATTCACACGGAAGTAGCGTCGCTATGAAATGCGAGTTCTATGTGTTATAAGACATTTCCTTCTAAATCGAGTAACGTTTCTATGGAAACGACAGGATTTTCTTTTGGGATACGACAATTACATTTCCGATCCACTAATCCTTCTTTACTGCATCCCTCACTCCCAAACATTGACGAATTCACACAGAAGTTGCGTCGCTATGAAATGCGAGTACTATGTGTTCTAAGACATTTCCTTCTAAATCGAGTAACGTTTCTATGGAAACGACAGGTTTTCTTTTGGGGTACGACAATCACATTTCCGATCCACTAATCGTTCTTTACTGCATCCCTCACTCCCAAACATTGACGAATTCACACGGAAATTGCGTCGCTATGAAATGCGAGTACTATGTGTTCTAAGACATTTCCTTCTAAATCGAGTAACGTTTCTATGGAAACGACTGGATTTTCTTTTGGGATACGACAATCACATTTCCGATCCACTAATCGTTCTTTACTGCATCCCTCACTCCCAATCATTGACGAATTCACACGGAAGTTGCGTCGCTATGAAATGCGAGTACTATGTGTTCTAAGACGTTTCCTTCTAAATCGAGTAACGTTTCTATGGAAACGACAGGATTTTCTTTTGGGATACGACAATCACATTTCCGATCCACTAATCGTTCTTTACTGCATCCCTCACTCCCAATCATTGACGAATTCACACGGACGTTGCGTCGCTATGAAATGCGAGTACTATGTGTTCTAAGACATTTCCTTCTAAATCGAGTAACGTTTCTATGGAAACGACAGGATTTTCTTTTGGGATACGACAATCACATTTCCGATCCACTAATCGTTCTTTACTGCATCCCTCACTCCCAAACATTGACGAATTCACTCGGAAATTGCGTCGCTATGAAATACGAGTACTATGTGTTCTAAGACATTTCCTTCTAAATCGAGTAACGTTTCTATAGAAACGACAGGATTTTCTTTTGGGATACGACAATCACATTTCCGATCCACTAATCGTTCTTTGCTGCATCCCTCACTCCCAAACATTGACGAATGCACACAGAAATTGCGTCGCTATGAAATTCGAGTACTATGTGTTCTAAGACATTTCCTTCTAAATCGAGTAACGTTTCTATGGAAACGACAGGTTTTCTTTTGGGATACGACAATCACATTTCCGATGCACTAATCGTTCTTTACTGCATCCCTCACTCCCAAACATTGACGAATTCACACGGAAATTGCGTCGCTATGAAATGCGAGTACTATGTGTTCTAAGACATTTCCTTCTAAATCGAGTAACGTTTCTATGGAAACGACAGGATTTTCTTTTGGGATACGACAATCACATTTCCGATCCACTAATCGTTCTTCACTGCATCCCTCACTCCCAATCATTGACGAATTCACACGGAAGTTGCGTCGCTATGAAATGCGAGTACTATGTGTTCTAAGACATTTCCTTCTAAATCGAGTAACGTTTCTATGGAGACGACAGGATTTTCTTTTGGGATACGACAATCACATTTCCGATCCACTAATCGTTCTTTACTGCATCCCTCACTCCCAATCATTGACGAATTCACACGGAAGTTGCGTCGCTATGAAATGCGAGTACTATGTGTTCTAAGACATTTCCTTCTAAATCGAGTAACGTTTCTATGGAAACGACAGGATTTTCTTTTGGGATACGACAATCACGTTTCCGATCCACTAATCGTTCTTTACTGCATCCCTCACTCCCAATCATTGACGAATTCACACGGAAGTTGCGTCGCTATGAAATGCGAGTACTATGTGTTCTAAGACATTTCCTTCTAAATCGAGTAACGTTTCTATGGAAACGACAGGATTTTCTTTTGGGATACGACAATCACATTTCCGATCCACTAATCGTTCTTTACTGCATCCCTCACTCCCAAACATTGTCGAATTCACACGGAAGTTGCGTCGCTATGAAATACGAGTACTATGTGTTCTAAGACATTTCCTTCTAAATCGAGTAACGTTTCTATGGAAACGACAGGATTTTCTATTGGGATACGACAATCACATTTCCGATCCACTAATCGTTCTTTACTGCATCCCTCACTCCCAATCATTGACGAATTCACACGGAAGTTGCGTAGCTATGAAATGCGAGTACTATGTGTTCTAAGACATTTCCTTCTAAATCGAGTAACGTTTCTATGGAAACGACAGGATAATCTTTTGGGATACGACAATCACATTTCCGATCAACTAATCCTTCTTTACTGCATCCCTCACTCCCAAACATTGACGAATTCACACAGAAGTTGCGTCGCTATGAAATACGAGTACTATGTGTTCTAAGACATTTCCTTCTAAATCGAGTAACGTTTCTATGGAAACGACAGGATTTTCCTTTGGGATACGACAATCACATTTCCGATCCACTAATCGTTCTTTACTGCATCCCTCACTCCCAAACATTGACGAATTCACACGGAAGTTGCGTCGCTATGAGATGCGAGTACTATGTGTTCTAAGACATTTCCTTCTAAATCGAGTAACGTTTCTATGGAAACGACAGGATTTTCTTTTGGGATACGACAATCACATTTCCGATCCACTAATCGTTCTTTACTGCATCCCTCACTCCCAATCATTGACGAATTCACACGGAAGTTGCGTCGCTATGAAATGCGAGTACTATGTGTTCTAAGACGTTTCCTTCCAAATCGAGTAACGTTTCTATGGAAACGACAGGATTTTCTTTTGGGATACGACAATCACATTTCCGATCCACTAATCGTTCTTTACTGCATCCCTCACTCCCAATCATTGACGAATTCACACGGACGTTGCGTCGCTATGAAATGCGAGTACTATGTGTTCTAAGACATTTCCTTCTAAATCGAGTAACGTTTCTATGGAAACGACAGGATTTTCTTTTGGGATACGACAATCTCATTTCCGATCCACTAATCGTTCTTTACTGCATCCCTCACTCCCAAACATTGACGAATTCACTCGGAAATTGCGTCGCTATGAAATACGAGTACTATGTGTTCTAAGACATTTCCTTCTAAATCGAGTAACGTTTCTATGGAAACGACAGGATTTTCTTTTGGGATACGACAATCACATTTCCGATCCACTAATCGTTCTTTGCTGCATCCCTCACTCCCAAACATTGACGAATGCACACAGAAATTGCGTCGCTATGAAATTCGAGTACTATGTGTTCTAAGACATTTCCTTCTAAATCGAGTAACGTTTCTATGGAAACGACAGGTTTTCTTTTGGGATACGACAATCACATTTCCGATGCATTAATCGTTCTTTACTGCATCCCTCACTCCCAAACATTGACGAATTCACACGGAAATTGCGTCGCTATGAAATGCGAGTACTATGTGTTCTAAGACATTTCCTTCTAAATCGAGTAACGTTTCTATGGAAACGACAGGATTTTCTTTTGGGATACGACAATCACATTTCCGATCCACTAATCGTTCTTCACTGCATCCCTCACTCCCAATCATTGACGAATTCACACGGAAGTTGCGTCGCTATGAAATGCGAGTACTATGTGTTCTAAGACATTTCCTTCTAAATCGAGTAACGTTTCTATGGAGACGACAGGATTTTCTTTTGGGATACGACAATCACATTTCCGATCCACTAATCGTTCTTTACTGCATACCTCACTCCCAATCATTGACGAATTCACACGGAAGTTGCGTCGCTATGAAATGCGAGTACTATGTGTTCTAAGACATTTCCTTCTAAATCGAGTAACGTTTCTATGGAAACGACAGGATTTTCTTTTGGGATACGACAATCACGTTTCCGATCCACTAATCGTTCTTTACTGCATCCCTCACTCCCAATCATTGACGAATTCACACGGAAGTTGCGTCGCTATGAAATGCGAGTACTATGTGTTCTAAGACATTTCCTTCTAAATCGAGTAACGTTTCTATGGAAACGACAGGATTTTCTTTTGGGATACGACAATCACATTTCCGATCCACTAATCGTTCTTTACTGCATCCCTCACTCCCAAACATTGACGAATTCACACGGAAGTTGCGTCGCTATGAAATACGAGTACTATGTGTTCTAAGACATTTCCTTCTAATTCGAGTAACGTTTCTATGGAAACGACAGGATTTTCTATTGGGATACGACAATCACATTTCCGATCCACTAATCGTTCTTTACTGCATCCCTCACTCCCAATCATTGACGAATTCACACGGAAGTTGCGTCGCTATGAAATGCGAGTACTATGTGTTCTAAGACATTTCCTTCTAAATCGAGTAACGTTTCTATGGAAACGACAGGATTATCTTTTGGGATACGACAATCACATTTCCGATCAACTAATCCTTCTTTACTGCATCCCTCACTCCCAAACATTGACGAATTCACACAGAAGTTGCGTCGCTATGAAATACGAGTACTATGTGTTCTAAGACATTTCCTTCTAAATCGAGTAACGTTTCTATGGAAACGACAGGATTTTCCTTTGGGATACGACAATCACATTTCCGATCCACTAATCGTTCTTTACTGCATCCCTCACTCCCAAACATTGACGAATTCACACGGAAGTTGCGTCGCTATGAAATGCGAGTACTATGTGTTCTAAGACATTTCCTTCTAAATCGAGTAACGTTTCTATGGAAACGACAGGATTTTCTTTTGGGATACGACAATCACATTTCCGATCCACTAATCGTTCTTTACTGCATCCCTCCCTCCCAAACATTGACGAATTCACACGGAAATTGCGTCGCTATGAAATGCGAGTACTATGTGCTGTAAGACATTCCCTTTTAAATCGACTAACGTTTCTTTGGAAACGACAGGATTTTCTTTTGGGATACGACAATCACATTTCCGATCCACTAATCGTTCTTTACTGCATCCCTCACTCCCAAACATTGAGGAATTCACACGGAAGTTGCGTCGCTATGAAATACGAGTACTATGTGTTCTAAGACATTTCCTTCTAAATCGAGTAACGTTTCTATGGAAACGACAGTATTTTCTTTTGGGATACGACAATCACATTTCCGATCCACTAATCGTTCTTTACTGCATCCCTCACTCCCAAACATTGACGAATTCACACGGAAGTTGCGTCGCTATGAAATACGAGTACTATGTGTTCTAAGACATTTCCTTCTAAATCGAGTAACGTTTCTATGGAAACGACAGGATTTTCTTTTGGGATACGACAATCACATTTCCGATCCACTAATCGTTCTTTACTGCATCCCTCACTCCCAAACATTGACGAATTCACTCGGAAATTGCGTCGCTATGAAATACGAGTACTATGTGTTCTAAGACATTTCCTTCTAAATCGAGTAACGTTTCTATGGAAACGACAGGATTTTCTTTTGGGATACGACAATCACATTTCCGATCCACTAATCGTTCTTTGCTGCATCCCTCACTCCCGAACATTGACGAATGCACACAGAAATTGCGTCGCTATGAAATACGAGTACTATGTGTTGTAAGACATTTCCTTCTAAATCGAGTAACGTTTCTATGGAAACGACAGGATTTTCTTTTGGGATACGACAATCACATTTCCGATCCACTAATCGTTCTTTACTGCATCCCTCACTCCCAAACATTGACGAATTCACACGGAAATTGCGTCGCTATGAAATGCGAGTACTATGTGCTCTAAGACATTTCCTTCTAAATCGACTAACGTTTCTATGGAAACGACAGGATTTTCTTTTGGGATACGACAATCACATTTCCGATCCACTAATCGTTCTTTACTGCATCCCTCACTCCCAAACATCGAGGAATTCATACGGAAGTTGCTTCGCTATGAAATACGAGTACTATGTGTTCTAAGACATTTCCTTCTAAATCGAGTAACGTTTCTATGGAAACGACAGTATTTTCTTTTGGGATACGACAATCACATTTCCGATCCACTAATCGTTCTTTACTGCATCCCTCACTCCCAAACATTGACGAATTCACACGGAAGTTGCGTCGCTATGAAATACGAGTACTATGTGTTCTAAGACATTTCCTTCTAAATCGAGTAACGTTTCTATGGAAACGACAGGATTTTCTTTTGGGATACGACAATCACATTTCCGATCCACTAATCGTTCTTTACTGCATCCCTCACTCCCAATCATTGACGAATTCACATGGAAGTTGCGTCGCTATGAAATGCGAGTACTATATGTTCTAAGACATTTCCTTCTAAATCGAGTAACGTTTCTATGGAAACGACAGGATTTTCTTTTGGGATACGACAATCACATTTCCGATCCACTAATCCTTCGCTACTGCATCCCTCACTCCCAAACATTGACGAATTCACACAGAAGTTGCGTCGCAATGAAATTCGAGTACTATGTGTTCTAAGACATTTCCTTCTAAATCGAGTAACGTTTCTATGGAAACGACAGGTTTTCTTTTGGGATACGACAATCACATTTCCGATGCACTAATCCTTCTTTACTGCATCCCTCACTCCCAAACATTGACGAATTCACACGGAAATTGCGTCGCTATGAAATGCGAGTACTATGTGTTCTAAGACATTTCCTTCTAAATCGAGTAACGTTTCTATGGAAACGACAGGATTTTCTTTTGGGATACGACAAACACATTTCCGATCCACTAATCGTTCTTTACTGCATCCCTCACTCCCAATCATTGACGAATTCACACGGAAGTTGCGTCGCTATGAAATGCGAGTACTATGTGTTCTAAGACATTTCCTTCTAAATCGAGTAACGTTTCTATGGAGACGACAGGATTTTCTTTTGGGATACGACAATCACATTTCCGATCCACTAATCGTTCTTTACTGCATCCCTCACTCCCAATCTTTGACGACTTCACACGGAAGTTGCGTCGCTATGAAATGCGAGTACTATGTGTTCTAAGACATTTCCTTCTAAATCGAGTAACATTTCTATGGAAACGACAGGATTTTCTTTTGGGATACGACAATCACATTTCCGATCCACTAATCGTTCTTTACTGCATCCCTCACTCCCAATCATTGACGAATTCACACGGAAGTTGCGTCGCTATGAAATGCGAGTACTATGTGTTCTAAGACATTTCCTTCTAAATCGAGTAACGTTTCTATGGAAACGACAGGATTTTCTTTTGGGATACGACAATCACATTTCCGATCCACTAATCGTTCTTTACTGCATCCCTCACTCCCAAACATTGACGAATTCACACGGAAGTTGCGTCGCTATGAAATACGAGTAGTATGTGTTCTAAGACATTTCCTTCTAAATCGAGTAACGTTTCTATGGAAACGACAGGATTTTCTTTTGGGATACGACAATCACATTTCCGATCCACTAATCGTTCTTTACTGCATCCCTCACTCCCAATCATTGACGAATTCACACGGAAGTTGCGTCGCTATGAAATGCGAGTACTATGTGTTCTAAGACATTTCCTTCTAAATCGAGTAACGTTTCTATGGAAACGACAGGATTTTCTTTTGGGATACGACAATCACATTTCCGATCCACTAATCGTTCTTTACTGCATCCCTCACTCCCAATCATTGACGAATTCACACGGAAGTAGCGTCGCTATGAAATGCGAGTTCTATGTGTTATAAGACATTTCCTTCTAAATCGAGTAACGTTTCTATGGAAACGACAGGATTTTCTTTTGGGATACGACAATTACATTTCCGATCCACTAATCCTTCTTTACTGCATCCCTCACTCCCAAACATTGACGAATTCACACAGAAGTTGCGTCGCTATGAAATGCGAGTACTATGTGTTCTAAGACATTTCCTTCTAAATCGAGTAACGTTTCTATGGAAACGACAGGTTTTCTTTTGGGGTACGACAATCACATTTCCGATCCACTAATCGTTCTTTACTGCATCCCTCACTCCCAAACATTGACGAATTCACACGGAAATTGCGTCGCTATGAAATGCGAGTACTATGTGTTCTAAGACATTTCCTTCTAAATCGAGTAACGTTTCTATGGAAACGACTGGATTTTCTTTTGGGATACGACAATCACATTTCCGATCCACTAATCGTTCTTTACTGCATCCCTCACTCCCAATCATTGACGAATTCACACGGAAGTTGCGTCGCTATGAAATGCGAGTACTATGTGTTCTAAGACATTTCCTTCTAAATCGAGTAACGTTTCTATGGAAACGACAGGATTTTCTTTTGGGATACGACAATCACATTTCCGATCCACTAATCGTTCTTTACTGCATCCCTCACTCCCAATCATTGACGAATTCACACGGAAGTTGCGTCGCTATGAAATGCGAGTACTATGTGTTCTAAGACATTTCCTTCTAAATCGAGTAACGTTTCTATGGAAACGACAGGATTTTCTTTTGGGATACGACAATCACGTTTCCGATCCACTAATCGTTCTTTACTGCATCCCTCACTCCCAATCATTGACGAATTCACACGGAAGTTGCGTCGCTATGAAATGCGAGTACTATGTGTTCTAAGACATTTCCTTCTAAATCGAGTAACGTTTCTATGGAAACGACAGGATTTTCTTTTGGGATACGACAATCACATTTCCGATCCACTAATCGTTCTTTACTGCATCCCTCACTCCCAAACATTGACGAATTCACACGGAAGTTGCGTCGCTATGAAATACGAGTACTATGTGTTCTAAGACATTTCCTTCTAATTCGAGTAACGTTTCTATGGAAACGACAGGATTTTCTATTGGGATACGACAATCACATTTCCGATCCACTAATCGTTCTTTACTGCATCCCTCACTCCCAATCATTGACGAATTCACACGGAAGTTGCGTCGCTATGAAATGCGAGTACTATGTGTTCTAAGACATTTCCTTCTAAATCGAGTAACGTTTCTATGGAAACGACAGGATTATCTTTTGGGATACGACAATCACATTTCCGATCAACTAATCCTTCTTTACTGCATCCCTCACTCCCAAACATTGACGAATTCACACAGAAGTTGCGTCGCTATGAAATACGAGTACTATGTGTTCTAAGACATTTCCTTCTAAATCGAGTAACGTTTCTATGGAAACGACAGGATTTTCCTTTGGGATACGACAATCACATTTCCGATCCACTAATCGTTCTTTACTGCATCCCTCACTCCCAAACATTGACGAATTCACACGGAAGTTGCGTCGCTATGAAATGCGAGTACTATGTGTTCTAAGACATTTCCTTCTAAATCGAGTAACGTTTCTATGGAAACGACAGGATTTTCTTTTGGGATACGACAATCACATTTCCGATCCACTAATCGTTCTTTACTGCATCCCTCCCTCCCAAACATTGACGAATTCACACGGAAATTGCGTCGCTATGAAATGCGAGTACTATGTGCTGTAAGACATTCCCTTTTAAATCGACTAACGTTTCTTTGGAAACGACAGGATTTTCTTTTGGGATACGACAATCACATTTCCGATCCACTAATCGTTCTTTACTGCATCCCTCACTCCCAAACATTGAGGAATTCACACGGAAGTTGCGTCGCTATGAAATACGAGTACTATGTGTTCTAAGACATTTCCTTCTAAATCGAGTAACGTTTCTATGGAAACGACAGTATTTTCTTTTGGGATACGACAATCACATTTCCGATCCACTAATCGTTCTTTACTGCATCCCTCACTCCCAAACATTGACGAATTCACACGGAAGTTGCGTCGCTATGAAATACGAGTACTATGTGTTCTAAGACATTTCCTTCTAAATCGAGTAACGTTTCTATGGAAACGACAGGATTTTCTTTTGGGATACGACAATCACATTTCCGATCCACTAATCGTTCTTTACTGCATCCCTCACTCCCAAACATTGACGAATTCACTCGGAAATTGCGTCGCTATGAAATACGAGTACTATGTGTTCTAAGACATTTCCTTCTAAATCGAGTAACGTTTCTATGGAAACGACAGGATTTTCTTTTGGGATACGACAATCACATTTCCGATCCACTAATCGTTCTTTGCTGCATCCCTCACTCCCGAACATTGACGAATGCACACAGAAATTGCGTCGCTATGAAATACGAGTACTATGTGTTGTAAGACATTTCCTTCTAAATCGAGTAACGTTTCTATGGAAACGACAGGATTTTCTTTTGGGATACGACAATCACATTTCCGATCCACTAATCGTTCTTTACTGCATCCCTCACTCCCAAACATTGACGAATTCACACGGAAATTGCGTCGCTATGAAATGCGAGTACTATGTGCTCTAAGACATTTCCTTCTAAATCGACTAACGTTTCTATGGAAACGACAGGATTTTCTTTTGGGATACGACAATCACATTTCCGATCCACTAATCGTTCTTTACTGCATCCCTCACTCCCAAACATCGAGGAATTCATACGGAAGTTGCGTCGCTATGAAATACGAGTACTATGTGTTCTAAGACATTTCCTTCTAAATCGAGTAACGTTTCTATGGAAACGACAGTATTTTCTTTTGGGATACGACAATCACATTTCCGATCCACTAATCGTTCTTTACTGCATCCCTCACTCCCAAACATTGACGAATTCACACGGAAGTTGCGTCGCTATGAAATACGAGTACTATGTGTTCTAAGACATTTCCTTCTAAATCGAGTAACGTTTCTATGGAAACGACAGGATTTTCTTTTGGGATACGACAATCACATTTCCGATCCACTAATCGTTCTTTACTGCATCCCTCACTCCCAATCATTGACGAATTCACATGGAAGTTGCGTCGCTATGAAATGCGAGTACTATATGTTCTAAGACATTTCCTTCTAAATCGAGTAACGTTTCTATGGAAACGACAGGATTTTCTTTTGGGATACGACAATCACATTTCCGATCCACTAATCCTTCGCTACTGCATCCCTCACTCCCAAACATTGACGAATTCACACAGAAGTTGCGTCGCAATGAAATTCGAGTACTATGTGTTCTAAGACATTTCCTTCTAAATCGAGTAACGTTTCTATGGAAACGACAGGTTTTCTTTTGGGATACGACAATCACATTTCCGATGCACTAATCCTTCTTTACTGCATCCCTCACTCCCAAACATTGACGAATTCACACGGAAATTGCGTCGCTATGAAATGCGAGTACTATGTGTTCTAAGACATTTCCTTCTAAATCGAGTAACGTTTCTATGGAAACGACAGGATTTTCTTTTGGGATACGACAAACACATTTCCGATCCACTAATCGTTCTTTACTGCATCCCTCACTCCCAATCATTGACGAATTCACACGGAAGTTGCGTCGCTATGAAATGCGAGTACTATGTGTTCTAAGACATTTCCTTCTAAATCGAGTAACGTTTCTATGGAGACGACAGGATTTTCTTTTGGGATACGACAATCACATTTCCGATCCACTAATCGTTCTTTACTGCATCCCTCACTCCCAATCTTTGACGACTTCACACGGAAGTTGCGTCGCTATGAAATGCGAGTACTATGTGTTCTAAGACATTTCCTTCTAAATCGAGTAACATTTCTATGGAAACGACAGGATTTTCTTTTGGGATACGACAATCACATTTCCGATCCACTAATCGTTCTTTACTGCATCCCTCACTCCCAATCATTGACGAATTCACACGGAAGTTGCGTCGCTATGAAATGCGAGTACTATGTGTTCTAAGACATTTCCTTCTAAATCGAGTAACGTTTCTATGGAAACGACAGGATTTTCTTTTGGGATACGACAATCACATTTCCGATCCACTAATCGTTCTTTACTGCATCCCTCACTCCCAAACATTGACGAATTCACACGGAAGTTGCGTCGCTATGAAATACGAGTAGTATGTGTTCTAAGACATTTCCTTCTAAATCGAGTAACGTTTCTATGGAAACGACAGGATTTTCTTTTGGGATACGACAATCACATTTCCGATCCACTAATCGTTCTTTACTGCATCCCTCACTCCCAATCATTGACGAATTCACACGGAAGTTGCGTCGCTATGAAATGCGAGTACTATGTGTTCTAAGACATTTCCTTCTAAATCGAGTAACGTTTCTATGGAAACGACAGGATTTTCTTTTGGGATACGACAATCACATTTCCGATCCACTAATCGTTCTTTACTGCATCCCTCACTCCCAATCATTGACGAATTCACACGGAAGTAGCGTCGCTATGAAATGCGAGTTCTATGTGTTATAAGACATTTCCTTCTAAATCGAGTAACGTTTCTATGGAAACGACAGGATTTTCTTTTGGGATACGACAATTACATTTCCGATCCACTAATCCTTCTTTACTGCATCCCTCACTCCCAAACATTGACGAATTCACACAGAAGTTGCGTCGCTATGAAATGCGAGTACTATGTGTTCTAAGACATTTCCTTCTAAATCGAGTAACGTTTCTATGGAAACGACAGGTTTTCTTTTGGGGTACGACAATCACATTTCCGATCCACTAATCGTTCTTTACTGCATCCCTCACTCCCAAACATTGACGAATTCACACGGAAATTGCGTCGCTATGAAATGCGAGTACTATGTGTTCTAAGACATTTCCTTCTAAATCGAGTAACGTTTCTATGGAAACGACTGGATTTTCTTTTGGGATACGACAATCACATTTCCGATCCACTAATCGTTCTTTACTGCATCCCTCACTCCCAATCATTGACGAATTCACACGGAAGTTGCGTCGCTATGAAATGCGAGTACTATGTGTTCTAAGACATTTCCTTCTAAATCGAGTAACGTTTCTATGGAAACGACAGGATTTTCTTTTGGGATACGACAATCACATTTCCGATCCACTAATCGTTCTTTACTGCATCCCTCACTCCCAATCATTGACGAATTCACACGGACGTTGCGTCGCTATGAAATGCGAGTACTATGTGTTCTAAGACATTTCCTTCTAAATCGAGTAACGTTTCTATGGAAACGACAGGATTTTCTTTTGGGATACGACAATCTCATTTCCGATCCACTAATCGTTCTTTACTGCATCCCTCACTCCCAAACATTGACGAATTCACTCGGAAATTGCGTCGCTATGAAATACGAGTACTATGTGTTCTAAGACATTTCCTTCTAAATCGAGTAACGTTTCTATGGAAACGACAGGATTTTCTTTTGGGATACGACAATCACATTTCCGATCCACTAATCGTTCTTTGCTGCATCCCTCACTCCCAAACATTGACGAATGCACACAGAAATTGCGTCGCTATGAAATTCGAGTACTATGTGTTCTAAGACATTTCCTTCTAAATCGAGTAACGTTTCTATGGAAACGACAGGTTTTCTTTTGGGATACGACAATCACATTTCCGATGCACTAATCGTTCTTTACTGCATCCCTCACTCCCAAACATTGACGAATTCACACGGAAATTGCGTCGCTATGAAATGCGAGTACTATGTGTTCTAAGACATTTCCTTCTAAATCGAGTAACGTTTCTATGGAAACGACAGGATTTTCTTTAAGGGATACGACAATCACATTTCCGATCCACTAATCGTTCTCTACTGCATCCCTCACTCCCAAACATTGACGAATTCACACGGAAATTGCGTCGCTATGAAATGCGAGTACTATGTGTTCTAAGACATTTCCTTCTAAATCGAGTAACGTTTCTATGGAAACGACAGGATTTTCTTTTGGGATACGACAATCACATTTCCGATCCACTAATCGTTCTTCACTGCATCCCTCACTCCCAATCATTGACGAATTCACACGGAAGTTGCGTCGCTATGAAATGCGAGTACTATGTGTTCTAAGACATTTCCTTCTAAATCGATAAACGTTTCTATGGAAACGACAGGATTTTCTTTTGGGATACGACAATCACATTTCCGATCCACTAATCGTTCTTTACTGCATCCCTCACTCCCAATCATTGACGAATTCACACGGAAGTTGCGTCGCTATGAAATGCGAGTACAATGTGTTCTAAGACATTTCCTTCTAAATCGAGTAACGTTTCTATGGAAACGACAGGATTTTCTTTTGGGATACGACAATCACGTTTCCGATCCACTAATCGTTCTTTACTGCATCCCTCACTCCCAATCATTGACGAATTCACACGGAAGTTGCGTCGCTATGAAATGCGAGTACTATGTGTTCTAAGACATTTCCTTCTAAATCGAGTAACGTTTCTATGGAAACGACAGGATTATCTTTTGGGATACGACAATCACATTTCCGATCAACTAATCCTTCTTTACTGCATCCCTCACTCCCAAACATTGACGAATTCACACAGAAGTTGCGTCGCTATGAAATACGAGTACTATGTGTTCTAAGACATTTCCTTCTAAATCGAGTAACGTTTCTATGGAAACGACAGGATTTTCCTTTGGGATACGACAATCACATTTCCGATCCACTAATCGTTCTTTACTGCATCCCTCACTCCCAAACATTGACGAATTCACACGGAAGTTGCGTCGCTATGAAATGCGAGTACTATGTGTTCTAAGACATTTCCTTCTAAATCGAGTAACGTTTCTATGGAAACGACAGGATTTTCTTTTGGGATACGTCAATCACATTTCCGATCCACTAATCGTTCTTTACTGCATCCCTCACTCCCAAACATTGACGAATTCACACGGAAATTGCGTCGCTATAAAATGCGAGTACTATGTGCTGTAAGACATTCCCTTTTAAATCGACTAACGTTTCTTTGGAAACGACAGGATTTTCTTTTGGGATACGACAATCACATTTCCGATCCACTAATCGTTCTTTACTGCATCCCTCACTCCCAAACATTGAGGAATTCACACGGAAGTTGCGTCGCTATGAAATACGAGTACTATGTGTTCTAAGACATTTCCTTCTAAATCGAGTAACGTTTCTATGGAAACGACAGTATTTTCTTTTGGGATACGACAATCACATTTCCGATCCACTAATCGTTCTTTACTGCATCCCTCACTCCCAAACATTGACGAATTCACACGGAAGTTGCGTCGCTATGAAATACGAGTACTATGTGTTCTAAGACATTTCCTTCTAAATCGAGTAACGTTTCTATGGAAACGACAGGATTTTCTTTTGGGATACGACAATCACATTTCCGATCCACTAATCGTTCTTTACTGCATCCCTCACACCCAATCATTGACGAATTCACACGGAAGTTGCGTCGCTATGAAATGCGAGTACTATATGTTCTAAGACATTTCCTTCTAAATCGAGTAACGTTTCTATGGAAACGACAGGATTTTCTTTTGGGATACGACAATCACATTTCCGATCCACTAATCCTTCTTTACTGCATCCCTCACTCCCAAACATTGACGAATTCACACAGAAGTTGCGTCGCTATGAAATTCGAGTACTATGTATTCTAAGACATTTCCTTCTAAATCGAGTAACGTTTCTATGGAAACGACAGGTTTTCTTTTGGGATACGACAATCACATTTCCGATGCACTAATCGTTCTTTACTGCATCCCTCACTCCCAAACATTGACGAATTCACACGGAAATTGCGTCGCTATGAAATGCGAGTACTATGTGTTCTAAGACATTTCCTTCTAAATCGAGTAACGTTTCTATGGAAACGACAGGATTTTCTTTAAGGGATACGACAATCACATTTCCGATCCACTAATCGTTCTCTACTGCATCCCTCACTCCCTAACATTGACGAATTCACACGGAAATTGCGTCGCTATGAAATGCGAGTACTATGTGTTCTAAGACATTTCCTTCTAAATCGAGTAACGTTTCTATGGAAACGACAGGATTTTCTTTTGGGATACGACAATCACATTTCCGATCCACTAATCGTTCTTTACTGCATCCCTCACTCCCAATCATTGACGAATTCACACGGAAGTTGCGTCGCTATGAAATGCGAGTACTATGTGTTCTAAGACATTTCCTTCTAAATCGAGTAACGTTTCTATGGAGACGACAGGATTTTCTTTTGGGATACGACAATCACATTTCCGATCCACTAATCTTTCTTTACTGCATCCCTCACTCCCAATCATTGACGAATTCACACGGAAGTTGCGTCGCTATGAAATGCGAGTACTATGTGTTCTAAGACATTTCCTTCTAAATCGAGTAACGTTTCTATGGAAACGACAGGATTTTCTTTTGGGATACGACAATCACATTTCCGATCCACTAATCGTTCTTTACTGCATCCCTCACTCCCAATCATTGACGAATTCACACGGAAGTTGCGTCGCTATGAAATGCGAGTACTATGTGTTCTAAGACATTTCCTTCTAAATCGAGTAACGTTTCTATGGAAACGACAGGATTTTCTTTTGGGATACGACAATCACATTTCCGATCCACTAATCGTTCTCTACTGCATCCCTCACTCCCAAACATTGACGAATTCACACGGAAGTTGCGTCGCTATGAAATGCGAGTACTATGTGTTCTAAGACATTTCCTTCTAAATCGAGTAACGTTTCTATGGAAACGACAGGATTTTCTTTTGGGATACGACAATCACATTTCCGATCCACTAATCGTTCTTTACTGCATCCCTCACTCCCAATCATTGACGAATTCACACGGAAGTTGCGTCGCTATGAAATGCGAGTACTATGTGTTCTAAGACATTTCCTTCTAAATCGAGTAACGTTTCTATGGAAACGACAGGATTTTCTTTTGGGATACGACAATCACATTTCCGATCCACTAATCCTTCTTTACTGCATCCCTCACTCCCAAACATTGACGAATTCACACAGAAGTTGCGTCGCTATGAAATGAGAGTACTATGTGTTCTAAGACATTTCCTTCTAAATCGAGTAACGTTTCTATGGAAACGACAGGTTTTCTTTTGGGATACGACAATCACATTTCCGATCCACTAATCGTTCTTTACTGCATCCCTCACTCCCAAACATTGACGAATTCACACGGAAATTGCGTCGCTATGAAATGCGAGTACTATGTGTTCTAAGACATTTCCTTCTAAATCGAGTAACGTTTCTATGGAAACGACAGGATTTTCTTTTGGGATACGACAATCACATTTCCGATCCACTAATCGTTCTTTACTGCATCCCTCACTCCAAATCATTGACGAATTCACACGGAAGTTGCGTCGCTATGAAATGCGAGTACTATGTGTTCTAAGACATTTCCTTCTAAATCGAGTAACGTTTCTATGGAAACGACAGGATTTTCTTTTGGGATACGACAATCACATTTCCGATCCACTAATCGTTCTTTACTGCATCCCTCACTCCCAATCATTGACGAATTCACACGGAAGTTGCGTCGCTATGAAATGCGAGTACTATGTGTTCTAAGACATTTCCTTCTAAATCGAGTAACGTTTCTATGGAAACGACAGGATTTTCTTTTGGGATACGACAATCACATTTCCGATCCACTAATCGTTCATTACTGCATCCCTCACTCCCAAACATTGACGAATTCACACGGAAATTGCGTCGCTATGAAATACGAGTACTATGTGTTCTAAGACATTTCCTTCTAAATCGAGTAACGTTTCTATGGGAACGACAGGATTTTCTTTTGGGATACGACAATCACATTTCCTATCCACTAATCGTTCTTTACTGCATCCCTCACTCCCAAACATTGACGAATTCACACAGAAGTTGCGTCGCTATGATGTGCGAGTACTATGTGTTCTAAGACATTTCCTTCTAAATCGAGTAACGTTTCTATGGAAACGACTGGATTTTCTTTAAGGGATACGACAATCACATTTCCGATCCACTAATCGTTCTCAACTGCATCCCTCACTCCCAAACATTGACGAATTCACACGGAAATTGCGTCGCTATGAAATGCGAGTACTATGTGTTCTAAGACATTTCCTCCTAAATCGAGTAACGTTTCTATGGAAACGACAGGATTTTCTTTTGGGATACGACAATCACATTTCCGATCCACTAATCGTTCTTTACTGCATCCCTCACTCCCAAACATTGACGAATTCACACGGAAGTTGCGTCGCTATGAAATGCGAGTACTACGTGTTCTAAGACGTTTCCTTCTAAATCGAGTAACGTTTCTATGGAAACGACAGGATTTTCTTTTGGGATACGACAATCACATTTCCGATCCACTAATCGTTCTTTACTGCATCCCTCACTCCCAAACATTGACGAATTCACACGGAAATTGCGTCGCTATGAAATAAGAGTACTATGTGTTCTAAGACATTTCCTTCTAAATCGAAAAACGTTTCTATGGAAACGACAGGATTTTCTTTTGGGATACGACAATCACATTTCCGATCCACTAATCGTTCTTTACTGCATCCCTCACTCCCAAACATTGACGAATTCACACGGAAGTTGCGTCGCTATGAAATGCGAGTACTATGTGTTCTAAGACATTTCCTTCTAAATCGAGTAACGTTTCTATGGAAACGACAGGATTTTCTTTTGGGATACGACAATCACATTTCCGATCCACTAATTGTTCTTTACTGCATCCCTCACTCCCAAACATTAACGAATTCACACGGAAAATGCGTCGCTATGAAATGCGAGTACTATGTGTTCTAAGACATTCCCTTCTAAATCGAGTAACGTTTCTATGGAAACGACAGGATTTTCTTTTGGGATACGACAATCACATTTCCGATCCACTAATCGTTCTTTACTGCTTCCCTCACTCCCAAACTTTGACGAATTCACACGGAAATTGCGTCGCTATGAAATACCAGTACTATGTGTTCTAAGACATTTCCTTCTAAATCTAGTAACGTTTCTATGGAAACGACAGGATTTTCTTTTGGGATACGACAATCACATTTCCGATCCACTAATCGTTCTTTACTGCTTCCCTCACTCCCAAACTTTGACGAATTCACACGGAAATTGCGTCGCTATGAAAAACGAGTACTATGTGTTCTAAGACATTTCCTTCTAAATCGAGTAACGTTTCTATGGAAACGACAGGATTTTCTTTTGGGATACGACAATCACATTTCCGATCCACTAATCGTTCTTTACTGCATTCCTCACTCCCAAACATTGACGAATTCACACGGAAATTGCGTCGCTATGAAATGCGAGTACTATGTGTTCTAAGACATTTCCTTCTAAATCGAGTATCGTTTCTATGGAAACGACAGGATTTTCTTTTGGGATACGACAATCACATTTCCGATCCACTAATCGTTCTTTACTGCATCCCTCACTCCCAAACATTGACGAATTCACACGGAAAGTGCGTCGCTATGAAATACGAGAACTATGTGTTCTGAGACATTTCCTTCTAAATCGAGTAACGTTTCTATGGAAACGACAGGATTTTCTTTTGGGATACGACAACCACATTTCCGATCCACTAATCGTTCTTTACTGCATCCCTCACTCCCAAACATTGACGAATTCACACGGAAATTGCGTCGCTATGAAATACGAGTACTATGTGTTCTAAGACATTTCCTTCTAAATCGATAAACGTTTCTATGGAAACGACAGGATTTTCTTTTGGGATACGACAATCACATTTCCGATCCACTAATCGTTCTTTACTGCATCCCTCACTCCCAAACATTGACGAATTCACACGGAAGTTGCGTCGCTATGAAATGCGAGTACTATGTGTTCTAAGACATTTCCTTCTAAATCGAGTAACGTTGCTATGGAAACGACAGGATTTTCTTTTGGGATACGACAATCACATTTCCGATCCACTAATCGTTCTCTACTGCATCCCTCACTCCCAAACAATGACGAATTCACACGGAAATTGCGTCGCGATGAAATGCGAGTACTATGTGTTCTAAGACATTTCCTTCCAAATGGAGTAACGTTTCTATGGAAACGACAGGATTTTCTTTTGGGATACGACAATCACATTTCCGATCCACTAATCGTTCTTTACTGCATACCTCACTCCCAAACATTGACGAATTCACACGGAAATTGCGTCGCTATGAAATACGAATACTATGTGTTCTAAGACATTTCCTTCTAAATCGAGTAACGTTTCTATGGAAACGACAGGATTTTCTTTTGGGATACGACAATCACATTTCCGATCCACTAATCGTTCTTTACTGCATCCCTCACTCCCAAACATTGACGAATTCACACGGAAATTGCGTCGCTATGAAATGCGAGTACTATGTGTTCTAAGACATTTCCTTCTAAATCGAGTAACGTTTCTATGGAAACGACGGGATTTTCTTTTGGGATACGACAATCACATTTCCGATCCACTAATCGTTCTTTACTGCATCCCTCACTCCCAAACATTGACGAATTCACACGGAAGTTGCGTCGCTATGAAATGCGAGTACTATGTGTTCTAAGACATTTCCTTCTAAATCGAGTAACGTTTCTATGGAAACGACAGGATTTTCTTTTGGGATACGACAATCACATTTCCGATCCACTAATCGTTCTTTACTGCATCCCACACTCCCAAACATTGACGAATTCACACGGAAATTGCGTCGCTATGAAATACGAGTACTATGTGCTCTAAGACATTTCCATCTACATCGGGTAACGTTTCTATGGAAACGACAGGATTTTCTTTTGGGATACGACATCACATTTCCGATCCACTAATCGTTCTTTACTGCATCCCTCACTCCCAAACATTGACGAATTCACACGGAAATTGCGTCGCTATGAAGTGCGAGTACTATGTGTTCTAAGACATTTCCTTCTAAATCTAGTAACGTTTCTATGGAAACGACAGGATTTTCTTTTGGGATACGACAATCACATTTCCGATCCACTAATTGTTCTTTACTGCATCCCTCACTCCCAAACATTAACGAATTCACACGGAAAATGCGTCGCTATGAAATGCGAGTACTATGTGTTCTAAGACATTCCCTTCTAAATCGAGTAACGTTTCTATGGAAACGACAGGATTTTCTTTTGGGATACGACAATCACATTTCCGATCCACTAATCGTTCTTTACTGCTTCCCTCACTCCCAAACTTTGACGAATTCACACGGAAATTGCGTCGCTATGAAATACCAGTACTATGTGTTCTAAGACATTTCCTTCTAAATCTAGTAACGTTTCTATGGAAACGACAGGATTTTCTTTTGGGATACGACAATCACATTTCCGATCCACTAATCGTTCTTTACTGCTTCCCTCACTCCCAAACTTTGACGAATTCACACGGAAATTGCGTCGCTATGAAAAACGAGTACTATGTGTTCTAAGACATTTCCTTCTAAATCGAGTAACGTTTCTATGGAAACGACAGGATTTTCTTTTGGGATACGACAATCACATTTCCGATCCACTAATCGTTCTTTACTGCATTCCTCACTCCCAAACATTGACGAATTCACACGGAAATTGCGTCGCTATGAAATGCGAGTACTATGTGTTCTAAGACATTTCCTTCTAAATCGAGTATCGTTTCTATGGAAACGACAGGACTTTCTTTTGGGATACGACAATCACATTTCCGATCCACTAATCGTTCTTTACTGCATCCCTCACTCCCAAACATTGACGAATTCACACGGAAAGTGCGTCGCTATGAAATACGAGAACTATGTGTTCTAAGACATTTCCTTCTAAATCGAGTAACGTTTCTATGGAAACGACAGGATTTTCTTTTGGGATACGACAACCACATTTCCGATCCACTAATCGTTCTTTACTGCATCCCTCACTCCCAAACATTGACGAATTCACACGGAAATTGCGTCGCTATGAAATACGAGTACTATGTGTTCTAAGACATTTCCTTCTAAATCGATAAACGTTTATATGGAAACGACAGGATTTTCTTTTGGGATACGACAATCACATTTCCGATCCACTAATCGTTCTTTACTGCATCCCTCACTCCCAAACATTGACGAATTCACACGGAAGTTGCGTCGCTATGAAATGCGAGTACTATGTGTTCTAAGACATTTCCTTCTAAATCGAGTAACGTTGCTATGGAAACGACAGGATTTTCTTTTGGGATACGACAATCACATTTCCGATCCACTAATCGTTCTCTACTGCATCCCTCACTCCCAAACAATGACGAATTCACACGGAAATTGCGTCGCTATGAAATGCGAGTACTATGTGTTCTAAGACATTTCCTTCCAAATGGAGTAACGTTTCTATGGAAACGACAGGATTTTCTTTTGGGATACGACAATCACATTTCCGATCCACTAATCGTTCTTTACTGCATACCTCACTCCCAAACATTGACGAATTCACACGGAAATTGCGTCGCTATGAAATACGAATACTATGTGTTCTAAGACATTTCCTTCTAAATCGAGTAACGTTTCTATGGAAACGACAGGATTTTCTTTTGGGATACGACAATCACATTTCCGATCCACTAATCGTTCTTTACTGCATCCCTCACTCCCAAACATTGACGAATTCACACGGAAATTGCGTCGCTATGAAATGCGAGTACTATGTGTTCTAAGACATTTCCTTCTAAATCGAGTAACGTTTCTATGGAAACGACAGGATTTTCTTTTGGGATACGACAATCACATTTCCGATCCACTAATCGTTCTTTACTGCATCCCTCACTCCCAAACATTGACGAATTCACACGGAAGTTGCGTCGCTATGAAATGCGAGTACTATGTGTTCTAAGACATTTCCTTCTAAATCGAGTAACGTTTCTATGGAAACGACAGGATTTTCTTTTGGGATACGACAATCACATTTCCGATCCACTAATCGTTCTTTACTGCATCCCACACTCCCAAACATTGACGAATTCACACGGAAATTGCGTCGCTATGAAATACGAGTACTATGTGCTCTAAGACATTTCCTTCTAAATCGGGTAACGTTTCTATGGAAACGACAGGATTTTCTTTTGGGATACGACATCACATTTCCGATCCACTAATCGTTCTTTACTGCATCCCTCACTCCCAAACATTGACGAATTCACACGGACGTTGCGTCGCTATGAAATGCGAGTACTATGTGTTCCAAGACATTTCCTTCTAAATCGAGTAACGTTTCTATGGAAACGACAGGATTTTCTTTTGGGATACGACAATCACATTTCCGATCCACTAATCGTTCTTTACAGCATCCCTCACTCCCAAACATTGACGAATTCACACGGAAATTGCGTCGCTATGAAATGCGAGTACTATGTGTTCTAAGACGTTTCCTTCTAAATCGAGTAACGTTTCTATGGAAACGACAGGATTTTCTTTTGGGATGCGACAATCACATTTCCGATCCACTAATCGTTCTTTACTGCATCCCTCACTCCCAAACATTGACGAATTCACACGGAAATTGCGTCGCTATGAAATACGAGTACTATGTGTTCTAAGACTTTTCCTTCTAAATCGAGTAACGTTTCTATGGAAACGACAGGATTTTCTTTTGGGATACGACAATCACATTTCCGATCCACTAATCGTTCTTTACTGCATCCCTCACTCCCAAACATTGACGAATTCACACGGAAGTTGCGTCGCTATGAAATGCGAGTACTATGTGTTCTAAGACATTTCCTTCTAAATCGAGTAACGTTTCTATGGAAACGACAGGATTTTCTTTTGGGATACGACAATCACATTTCCGATCCACTAGTCGTTCTATACGGCATCCCTCACTCCCAAACATTGACGAATTCACACGGAAAATGCGTCGCTATGAAATGCGAGTACTATGTGTTCTAAGACATTTCCTTCTAAATCGAGTAACGTTGCTATGGAAACGACAGGATTTTCTTTTGGGATACGACAATCACATTTCCGATCCACTAATCGTTCTTTACTGCATCCCTCACTCCCAAACTTTGACGAATTCACACGGAAATTGCGTCGCTATGAAATACGAGTACTATGTGTTCTAAGACATTTCCTTCTAAATCGAGTAACGTTTCTATGGAAACGACAGGATTTTCTTTTGGGATACGACAATCACATTTCCGATCCACTAATCGTTCTTTACTGCATCCCACACTGCCAAACATTGACGAATTCACACGGAAATTGCGTCGCTATGAAATGCGAGTACTATGTGTTCTAAGACATTTCCTTCTAAATCGAGTAACGTTGCTATGGAAACGACAGGATTTTCTTTTGGGATACGACAATCACATTTCCGATCCACTAATCGTTCTTTACTGCATCCCTCACTCCCAAACATTGACGAATTCACACGGAAATTGCGTCGCTATGAAATACGAGTTCTATGTGTTCTAAGACATTTCCTTCTAAATCGAGTAACGTTTCTATAGAAACGGCAGGATTTTCTTTTGGGATACGACAATCACACTTCCGATCCACTAATCGTTCTTTACTGCATCCCTCACTCCCAAACATTGACGACTTCACACGGAAATTGCGTCGCTATGAAATGTGAGTACTATGTGTTCTACGACATTTCCTTCTAAATCGAGTAACGTTGCTATGGAAACGACAGGATTTTCTTTTGGGATACGACAATCACATTTCCGATCCACTAATCGTTCTTTACTGCATCCCTCACTCCCATACATTGACGAATTCACACGGAAATTGCGTCGCTATGAAATACGAGTACTATGTGTTCTAAGACATTTCCTTCTAAATCGAGTAACGTTTCTATGGAAACGACAGGATTTTCTTTTGGGATACGACAATCACATTTCCGATCCACTAATCGTTCTTTACTGCATCCCTCACTCCCAAACATTGACGAATTCACACAGAAGTTGCGTCGCTATGAAATGCGAGTACTATGTGTTCTAAGACATTTCCTTCTAAATCGAGTAACGTTTCTATGGAAACGACAGGATTTTCTTTTGGGATACGACAATCACATTTCCGATCCACTAATCGTTCGTTACCGCATCTCTCACTCCCAAACATTGACGAATTCACACGGAAATTGCGTCGCTATGAAATGCGAGTACTATGTGTTCTAAGACATTTCCTTCTAAATCGAGTAACGTTTCTATGGAAACGACAGGATTTTCTTTTGGGATACGACAATCACATTTCCGATCCACTAATCGTTCTTTACTGCATCCCTCACTCCCAAACATTGACGAATTCACACGGAAATTGCGTCGCTATGAAATGCGAGTACTATGTGTTCCAAGACGTTTCCTTCTAAATCGAGTAACGTTTCTATGGAAACGACAGGATTTTCTTTTGGGATACGACAATCACATTTCCGATCCACTAATCGTTCTTTACTGCATCCCTCACTCCCAAACATTGACGAATTCACACGGAAATTGCTTCGCTATGAAATGCGAGTACTATGTGTTCTAAGACATTTCCTTCTAAATCGAGTAACGTTTCTATGGAAACGACAGGATTTTCTTTTGGGATATGACAATCACATTTCCGATCCACTAATCGTTCTTTACTGCATCCCTCACTCCCAAACATTGACGAATTCACACGGAAGTTGCGTCGCTATGAAATGCGAGTACTATGTGTTCTAAGACATTTCCTTCTAAATCGAGTAACGTTTCTATGGAAACGACAGGATTTTCTTTTGGGATACGACAATCACATTTCCGATCCACTAATCGTTCTTTACTGCATCCCTCACTCCCAAACATTGACGAATTCACACGGAAGTTGCGTCGCTATGAAATACGAGTACTATGTGTTCTAAGACATTTCCTTCTACACTCCTGGAAATTGAAATAAGAACACCGTGAATTCTTTGTCCCAGGAAGGGGAAACTTTATTGACACATTCCTGGGGTCAGATACATCACATGATCACACTGACAGAACCACAGGCACATAGACACAGGCAACAGAGCATGCACAATGTCGGCACTAGTACAGTGTATATCCACCTTTCGCAGCAATGCAGGCTGCTATTCTCCTATGGAGACGATCGTAGAGATGCTGGATGTAGTCCTGTGGAACGGCTTGCCATGCCATTTCCACCTGGCGCCTCAGTTGGACCATCGTTCGTGCTGGACGTGCAGACCGCGTGAGACGACGCTTCATCCAGTCCCAAACATGCTCAATGGGGGGACAGATCCGGAGATCTTGCTGGCCAGGGTAGTTGACTTACACCTTCTAGAGCACGTTGGGTGGCACGGGATACATGCGGACGTGCATTGTCCTGTTGGAACAGCAAGTTCCCTTGCTGGTCTAGGAATGGTAGAACGATGGGTTCGATGACGGCTTGGATGTACCGTGCACTATTCAGTGTCCCCTCGACGATCACCAGTGGAGTACGGCCAGTGTAGGAGATCGCTCCCCACACCATGATGCCGGGTGTTGGCCCTGTGTGCCTCGGTCGTATGCAGTCCTGATTGTGGCGCTCACCTGCACGGCGCCAAACACGCATACGACCATCATTGGCACCAAGGCAGAAGCGACTCTCATCGCTGAAGACGATACGTCTCCATTCGTCCCTCCATTCACGCCTGTCGCGACACCGCTGGAGGCGGGCTGCACGATGTTGGGGCGTGAGCGGAAGACGGCCTAACGGTGTGCGGGACCGTAGCCCAGCTTCATGGAGACGGTTGCGAATGGTCCTCGCCGATACCCCAGGAGCAACAGTGTCCCTAATTTGCTGAGAAGTGGCAGTGCGGTCCCCTACAGCACTGCGTAGGATCCTACGGTCTTGGCGTGCATCCGTGCGTCGCTGCGGTCCGGTCCCAGGTCGACGGGCACGTGCACCTTCCGCCAACCACTGGCGACAACATCGATGTACTGTGGAGACCTCACGCCCCACGTGTTGAGCAATTCGGCGGTACGTCCAGCCGGCCTCCCGCATGCCCACTATACGCCCTCGCTCGAAGTCCGTCAACTCCACATACGGTTCACGTCCACGCTGTCGCGGCAAGCTACCAGTGTTAAAGACTGCGATGGAGCTCCATATGCCACGGCAAACTGGCTGACACTGACGGCGGCGGTGCACAAATGCTGCGCAGCTAGCGCCATTCGACGGCCAACACCGCGGTTCCTGGTGTGTCCGCTGTGCCATGCGTGTGATCATTGCTTGTACAGCCCTCTCGCAGTGTCCGGAGCAAGAACGGTGGGTCTGACACACCGGTGTCAATGTGTTCTTTTTTCCATTTCCAGGAGTGTAAATCGAGTAACGTTTCTATGGAAACGACAGGATTTCCTTTTGGGATACGACAATCACATTTCCGATCCACTAATCGTTCTTTACTGCATCCCTCACTCCCAAACATTGACGAATTCACACGGAAGTTGCGTCGCTATGAAATGCGAGTACTATGTGTTCTAAGACATTTCCTTCTAAATCGAGTAACGTTTCTATGGAAACGACAGGATTTTCTTTTGGGATACGACAATCACATTTCTGATCCACTAATCGTTCTTTACTGCATCCCTCACTCCCAAACATTGACGAATTCACACGGAAGTTGCGTCGCTATGAAATGCGAGTACTATGTGTTCTAAGACATTTCCTTCTAAATCGAGTAACGTTTCTATGGAAACGACAGGATTTTCTTTTGGGATACGACAATCACATTTCCGATCCACTAATCGTTCTTTACTGCATCCCTCACTCCCAAACATTGACGAATTCACACGGAAGTTGCGTCGCTATGAAATGCGAGTACTATGTGTTCTAAGACATTTCCTTCTAAATCGAGTAACGTTTCTATGGAAACGACAGGATTTTCTTTTGGGATACGACAATCACATTTCCGATCCACTAATCGTTCTTTACTGCATCCCTCACTCCCAAACATTGACGAATTCACACGAAAGTAGCGTCGCTATGAAATGCGAGTACTATGTGTTCTAAGAGATTTCCTTCTAAATCGAGTAACGTTTCTATGGAAACGACAGGATTTTCTTTTGGGATACGACAATCACATTTCCGATCCACTAATCGTTCTTTACTGCATCCCTCACTCCCAAACATTGACGAATTCACACAGAAGTTGCGTCGCTATGAAATGCGAGTACTATGTGTTCTAAGACATTTCCTTCTAAATCGAGTAACGTTTCTATGGAAACGACAGGATTTTCTTTTGGGATACGACAATCACATTTCCGATCCACTAATCGTTCTTTACTGCATCCCTCACTCCCAAACATTGACGAATTCACACAGAAGTTGCGTCGCTATGAAATGCGAGTACTATGTGTTCTAAGACATTTCCTTCTAAATCGAGTAACGTTTCTATGGAAACGACAGGATTTTCTTTTGGGATACGACAATCACATTTCCGATCCACTAATCGTTCTTTACTGCATCCCTCACTCCCAAACATTGACGAATTCACACGGATGTTGCGTCGCTATGAAATGCGAGTACTATGTGTTCTAAGACATTTCCTTCTAAATCGAGTAACGTTTCTATGGAAACGACAGAATTTTCTTTTGGGATACGACAATCACATTTCCGATCCACTAATCGTTCTTTACTGCATCCCTCACTCCCAAACATTGACGAATTCACACGGAAATTGCGTCGCTATGAAATGCGAGTACTATGTGTTCTAAGACATTTCCTTCTAAATCGAGTAACGTTTCTATGGAAACGACAGGATTTTCTCTTGGGATACGACAATCACATTTCCGATCCACTAATCGTTCTTTACTGCATCCCTCACTCCCAAACATTGACGAATTCACACGGAAATTGCGTCGCTATGAAATACGAGTACTATGTGTTCTAAGACATTTCCTTCTAAATCGAGTAACGTTTCTATGGAAACGACAGGATTTTCTTTTGGGATACAACAATCACATTTCCGATCCACTAATCGTTCTTTACTGCATCCCTCACTCCCAAACATTGACGAATTCACACGGAAATTGCGTCGCTATGAAATACGAGTACTATGTGTTCTAAGACATTTCCTTCTAAATCGAGTAACGTTTCTATGGAAACGACAGGATTTTCTTTTGGGATACGACAATCACATTTCCGATCCACTAATCGTTCTTTACTGCATCCCTCACTCCCAAACATTGACGAATTCACACGGAAATTGCGTCGCTATGAAATACGAGTACTATGTGTTCTAAGACATTTCCTTCTAAATCGAGTAACGTTTCTATGGAAACGACAGGATTTTCTTTTGGGATACGACAATCACATTTCCGATCCACTAATCGTTCTTTACTGCATCCCTCACTCCCAAACATTGACGAATTCACACGGAAATTGCCTCGCTATGAAATACGAGTACTATGTGTTCTAAGACATTTCCTTCTAAATCGAGTAACGTTTCTATGGAAACGACAGGATTTTCTTTTGGGATACAACAATCACATTTCCGATCCACTAATCATTCTTTACTGCATCCCTCACTCCCAAACATTGACGAATTCACACGGAAATTGCGTCGCTATGAAATACGAGTACTATGTGTTCTAAGACATTTCCTTCTAAATCGAGTAACGTTTCTACGGAAACGACAGGATTTTCTTTTGGGATACGACAATCACATTTCCGATCCACTAATCGTTCTTTACTGCATCCCTCACTCCCAAACATTGACGAATTCACACGGAAATTGCGTCGCTATGAAATACGAGTACTATGTGTTCTAAGACATTTCCTTCTAAATCGAGTAACGTTTCTATGGAAACGACAGGATTTTCTTTTGGGATACGACAATCACATTTCCGATCCACTAATCGTTCTTAATTGCGTCCCTCACTCCCAAACATTGACGAATTCACACGGAAATTGCGTCGCTATGAAATACGAGTACTATGTGTTCTAAGACATTTCCTTCTAAATCGAGTAACGTTTCTATGGAAACGACAGGATTCTCTATTGGGATACAACAATCACATTTCCGATACACTAATCGTTCTTTACTGCATCCCTCACTCCCAAACATTGACGAATTCACACGGAAATTGCGTCGCTATGAAATACGAGTACTATGTGTTCTAAGACATTTCCTTCTAAATCGAGTAACGTTTCTATGGAAACGACAGGATTTTCTTTTGGGATACGACAATCACATTTCCGATCCACTAATCGTTCTTTACTGCATCCCTCACTCCCAAACATTGATGAATTCACACGGAAATTGCGTCGCTATGAAATACGAGTACTATGTGTTCTAAGACATTTCCTTCTAAATCGAGTAACGTTTCTATGGAAACGACAGGATTTTCTTTTGGGATACGACAATCACATTTCCGATCCACTAATCGTTCTTTACTGCATCCCTCACTCCCAAACATTGACGAATTCACACGGAAATTGCGTCGCTATGAAATATGAGTACTATGTGTTCTCAGACATTTCCTTCTAAATCGAGTAACGTTTCTATGGAAACGACAGGATTTTCTTTTGGGATACGACAATCACATTTCCGATCCACTAATCCTTCTTTACTGCATCCCTCACTCCCAAACACTGACGAATTCACACGGAAATTGCGTCGCTATGAAATGCGAGTACTATGTGTTCTAAGACATTTCCTTCTCAATCGAGCAACGTTTCTATGGAAACGACAGGATTTTCTTTTGGGATACGACAATCACATTTCCGATCCACTAATCGTTCTTTACTGCATCCCTCACTCCCAAACATTGATGAATTCACACGGAAGTTGCGTCGCTATGAAATGCGAGTACTATGTGTTCTAAGACATTTCCTTCTAAATCGAGTAACGTTTCTATGGAAGCGACGGGATTTTCTTTTGGGATACGACAATCACATTTCCGATCCACTAATCGTTCGTTACTGCATCCCTCACTCCCAAACGATGACGAATTCACACGGAAATTGCGTCGCTGTGAAATACGAGTACTATGTGTTCTAAGACATTTCCTTCTAAATCGAGTAACGTTTCTATGGAAATGACAGGATTTACTTTTGGGATACGACAATCTCATTTCCGATCCACTAATCGTTCTTTACTGCATCCCTCACTCCCAAACATTGACGAATTCACACGGAAATTGCGTCGCTATGAAATGCGAGTACTATGTGTTCTAAGACATTTCCTACTAAATCGAGTAACGTTTCTATGGAAACGACAGGATTTTCTTTTGGGATACGACAATCACATTTCCGATCCACTAATCCTTCTTTACTGCATCCCTCACTCCCAAACATTGACGAATTCACACGGAAATTGCGTCGCTATGAAATGCGAGTACTATGTGTTCTAAGACATTTCCTTCTAAATCGAGTAACGTTTCTATGGAAACGACAGGATTTTCTTTTGGGATACGACAATCACATTTCCGATCCACTAATCGTTCTTTACTGCATCCCTCACTCCCAAACATTGACGAATTAACACGGAAGTTGCGTCGCTATGAAATGCGAGTACTATGTGTTCTAAGACATTTCCTTCTAAATCGAGTAACGTTTCTATGGAAACGACAGGATTTTCTTTTGGGATACGACAATCACATTTCCGATCCACTAATCGTTCTATACTGCATCCCTCACTCCCAAACGATGACGATATCACACGGAAATTGCGTCGCTGTGAAATACGAGTACTATGTGTTCTAAGACATTTCCCTCTAAATCGAGTAACGTTTCTATGGAAACGACAGGATTTTCTTTTGGAATACGACAATCACATTTCCGATCCACTAATCGTTCTTTACTGCATCCCTCACTCCCAAACATTGACGAATTCACACGGAAGTTGCGTCGCTATGAAATGCGAGTACTATGTGTTCTAAGACATTTCCTTCTAAATCGAGTAACGTTTCTATGGAAACGACAGGATTTTCTTTTGGGATACGACAATCACATTTCCGAACCACTAATCGTTCTTTACTGCATCCCTTACTCCCAAACATTGACGATTTCACACGGAAGTTGCGTCGCTATTAAACGCGAGTACTATGTGTTCTAAGACATTTCCTTCTAAATCGAGTTACGTTTCTATGGAAACGACAGGATTTTCTTTGGGGATACGACAATCACATTTCCGATCCACTAATCGTTCTTTACTGCATCCCTTACTCCCAAACATTGACGAATTCACACGGAAATTGCGTCGCTATGAAATGCGAGTACTATGTGTTCTAAGACATTTCCTTCTAAATCGAGTAACGTTTCTATGGAAACGACGAGATTTTCTTTTGGGATACGACAATCACATTTCCGATCCACTAATCGTTCTTTACTGCATCCCTCACTCCCAAACGATGACGAATTCACACGGAAATTGCGTCGCTGTGAAATACGAGTACTATGTGTTCTAAGACATTTCCTTCTAAATCGAGTAACGTTTCTATGGAAACGACAGGATTTTCTTTTGGGATACGACAATCTCATTTCCGATCCACTAATCGTTCTTTACCGCATCCCTCACTCCCAAACATTGACGAATTCACACGGAAATTGCGTCGCTATGAAATGCGAGTACTATGTTTTCTAAGACATTTCCTACTAAATCGAGTAACGTTTCTATGGAAACGACAGGATTTTCTTTTGGGATACGACAATCACATTTCCGATCCACTAATCCTTCTTTACTGCATCCCTCACTCCCAAACATTGACGAATTCACACGGAAATTGCGTCGCTATGATATGCGAGTACTATGTGTTCTAAGACATTTCCTTCTAAATCGAGTAACGTTTCTATGGAAACGACAGGATTTTCTTTTGGGATACGACAATCACATTTCCGATCCACTAATCGTTCTTTACTGCATCCCTCACTCCCAAACATTGACGAATTCACACGGAAGTTGCGTCGCTATGAAATGCGAGTACTATGTGTTCTAAGACATTTCCTTCTAAATCGAGTAACGTTTCTATGGAAACGACAGGATTTTCTTTTGGGATACGACAATCACATTTCCGATCCACTAATCGTTCTTTACTGCATCCCTCACTCCCAAACGATGACGAATTCACACGGAAATTGCGTCGCTGTGAAATACGAGTACTATGTGTTCTAAGACATTTCCTTCTAAATCGAGTAACGTTTCTATGGAAACGACAGGATTTTCTTTTGGGATACGACAATCACATTTCCGATCCACTAATCGTTCTTTACTGCATCCCTCACTCCCAAACATTGACGAATTCACACGGAAGTTGCGTCGCTATGAAATGCGAGTACTATGTGTTCTAAGACATTCCCTTCTAAATCGAGTAACGTTTCTATGGAAACGACAGGATTTTCTTTTGGGATACGACAATCACATTTCCGATCCACTAATCGTTCTTTACTGCATCCCTTACTCCCAAACATTGACGAATTCACACGGAAGTTGCGTCGCTATTAAACGCGAGTACTATGTGTTCTAAGACATTTCCTTCTAAATCGAGTGACGTTTCTATGGAAACGACAGGATTTTCTTTTGGGATACGACAATCACATTTCCGATCCACTAATCGTTCTTTACTGCATCCCTCACTCCCAAACATATACGAATTCACACGGAAATTGCGTCGCTGTGAAATACGAGTACTATGTGTTCTAAGACATTTCCTTCTAAATCGCGTAACGATTCTATGGAAACGACAGGATTTTCTTTTGGGATACGACAATCACATTTCCGATCCACTAATCGTTCTTTACTGCATCCCTCACTCCCAAACATTGACGAATTCACACGGAAGTTGCGTCGCTATGAAATACGAGTACTATGTGTTCTAAGACATTTCCTTCTAAATCGAGTAACGTTTCTATGGAAACGACAGGATTTTCTTTTGGGATACGACAATCACATTTCCGATCCACTAATCGTTCTTTACTGCATCCCTCACTCCCAAACATTGACGAATTCACACGGAAGTTGCGTCGCTATGAAATACGAGTACTATGTGTTCTAAGACATTTCCTTCTAAATCGAGTAACGTTTCTATGGAAACGACAGGATTTTCTTTTGGGATACGACAATCACATTTCCGATCCACTAATCGTTCTTTACTGCATCCCTCACTCCCAAACATTGACGAATTCACACGGAAGTTGCGTCGCTATGAAATACGAGTACTATGTGTTCTAAGACATTTCCTTCTAAATCGAGTAACGTTTCTATGGAAACGACAGGATTTTCTTTTGGGATACGACAATCACATTTCCGATCCACTAATCGTTCTTTACTGCATCCCTCACTCCCAAACATTGACGAATTCACACGGAAATTGCGTCGCTATGAATTACGAGTACTATGTGTTCTAAGACATTTCCTTCTAAATCGAGTAACTTTTCTATGGAAACGACAGGATTTTCTTTTGGGATACGACAATCACATTTCCGATCCACTAATCGTTCTTTACTGCATCCCTCACTCCCAAACATTGACGAATTCACACGGAAGTTGCGTCGCTATGAAATACGAGTACTATGTGTTCTAAGACATTTCCTTCTAAATCGAGTAACGTTTCTATGGAAACGACAGGATTTTCTTTTGGGATACGACAGTCACATTTCCGATCCACTAATCGTTCTTTACTGCATCCCTCACTCCCAAACATTGACGAACTCACAAGGAAATTGCGTCGCTATGAAATGCGAGTACTATGTGTTCTAAGACATTTCCTTCTAAATCGAGCAACGTTTCTATGGAAACGACAGGATTTTCTTTTGGGTTACGACAATCACATTTCCGATCCACTAATCGTTCTTTACTGCTTCCCTCACTCCCAAACATTGACGAATTCACTCGGAAATTGCGTCGCTATGAAATACGAGTACTATGTGTTTTATAAGACATTTCCTTCTAAATCGAGTAACGTTTCTATGGAAACGACAGGATTTTCTTTTGGGATACAATCACATTTCCGATCCACTAATCGTTCTTTACTGCATCCCTCACTCCCAAACATTGACGAATTCACACGGAAATTGCGTCGCTGTGAAATACGAGTACTATGTGTTCTAAGACATTTCCTTCTAAATCGAGTAACGTTTCTATGGAAACGACAGGATTTTCTTTTGGGATACAACAATCACATTTCCAATCCACTAATCGTTCTTTACTGCATCCCTCACTCCCAAACATTGACGAATTCACACGGAAATTCCGTCGCTGTGAAATTCGAGTACTATGTGTTCTAAGACATTTCCTTCTAAACCGAGTAACGTTTCTATGGAAACGACAGGATTTTCTTTTGGGATACGACAATCACATTTCCGATCCACTAATCGTTCTTTACTGCATCCCTCATTCCCAAACATTGACGAATTCACACGGAAATTCCGTCGCTGAGAAATACGAGTACTATGTGTTCTAAGACATTTCCTTCTAAATCGAGTAACGTTTCTATGGAAACGACAGGATTTTCTTTTGGGATACGACAATCACATTTCCGATCCACTAATCGTTCTTTACTGCATCCCTCACTCCCAAACATTGACGAATTCACACGGAAATTCCGTCGCTGTGAAATACGAGTACTATGTGTTCTAAGACATATCCTTCTAAATCGAGTAACGTTTCTATGGAAACGACACGATTTTTTTTTTTGGGATACGACAATCACATTTCCGATCCACTAATCCTTCTTTACTGCATCCCTCACTCCCAAACATTGACGAATTCACACGGAAATTGCGTCGCTGTGAAATACGAGTACTATGTGTTCTAAGACATTTCCTTCTAAATCGAGTAACGTTTCTATGGAAACGACAGGATTTTCTTTTGGGATACGACAATCACTCTTCCGATCCACTAATCGTTCTTTACTGCATCCCTCACTCCCAAACATTGACGAATTCACACGGAAATTGCGTCGCTATGAAATACGAGTACTATGTGTTCTAAGACATTTCCTTCTAAATCGAGTAACGTTTCTATGGAAACGACAGGATTTTCTTTTGGGATACGACAATCACATTTCCGATCCACTAATCGTTCTTTACTGCATCCCTCACTCCCAAACATTGACGAATTCACACGGAAATTGCGTCGCTATGAAATATGAGTACTATGTGTACTAAGACATTTCCTTCTTAATCGAGTAACGTTTCTATGGAAACGACAGGATTTTCTTTTGGGATACGACAATCACATTTCCGATCCACTAATCGTTCTTTACTGCATCCCTCACTCCCAAACATTGACGAATTCACACGGAAATTGCGTCGCTATGAAATGCGTGTACTATGTGTTCTAAGACATTTCCTTCTAAATCGAGTAACGTTTCTATGGAAACGACAGGATTTTCTTTTGGGATACGACAATCACATTTCCGATCCACTAATCGTTCTTTACTGCATCCCTCACTCCCAAACATTGACGAATTCACACGGAAATTGCGTCGCTATGAAATGCGAGTACTATGTGTTCTAAGACATTTCCTTCTAAATCGAGTAACGTTTCTATGGAAACGACAGGATTTTCTTTTGGGATACGACAATCACATTTCCGATCCACTAATCGTTCTTTACTGCATCCCTCACTCCCAAACGATGATGAATTCACACGGAAAGTGCGTCGCTGTGAAATACGAGTACTATGTGTTCTAATACATTTCCTTCTAAATCGAGTAACGTTTCTATGGAAATGACAGGATTTTCTTTTGGGATACGACAATCACATTTCCGATCCACTAATCGTTCTTTACTGCATCCCTCACTCCCAAACATTGACGAATTCACACGGAAATTGCGTCGCTATGAAATGCGAGTACTATGTGTTCTAAGACATTTCCTTCTAAATCGAGTAACGTTTCTATGGAAACGACAGGATTTTCTTTTGGGATACGACAATCACATTTCCGATCCACTAATCGTTCTTTACTGCATCCCTCACTCCCAAACATTGACGAATTCACACGGAAGTTGCGTCGCTATGAAATACGAGTACTATGTGTTCTAAGACATTTCCTTCTAAATCGAGTAACGTTTCTATGGAAACGACAGGATTTTCTTTTGGGATACGACAATCACATTTCCGATCCACTAATCGTTCTTTACTGCATCCCTCACTCCCAAACATTGACGAATTCACACGGAAATTGCGTCGCTATGAATTACGAGTACTATGTGTTCTAAGACATTTCCTTCTAAATCGAGTAACTTTTCTATGGAAACGACAGGATTTTCTTTTGGGATACGACAATCACATTTCCGATCCACTAATCGTTCTTTACTGCATCCCTCACTCCCAAACATTGACGAATTCACACGGAAGTTGCGTCGCTATGAAATACGAGTACTATGTGTTCTAAGACATTTCCTTCTAAATCGAGTAACGTTTCTATGGAAACGACAGGATTTTATTTTGGGATACGACAGTCACATTTCCGATCCACTAATCGTTCTTTACTGCATCCCTCACTCCCAAACATTGACGAACTCACAAGGAAATTGCGTCGCTATGAAATGCGAGTACTATGTGTTCTAAGACATTTCCTTCTAAATCGAGCAACGTTTCTATGGAAACGACAGGATTTTCTTTTGGGTTACGACAATCACATTTCCGATCCACTAATCGTTCTTTACTGCTTCCCTCACTCCCAAACATTGACGAATTCACTCGGAAATTGCGTCGCTATGAAATACGAGTACTATGTGTTTTATAAGACATTTCCTTCTAAATCGAGTAACGTTTCTATGGAAACGACAGGATTTTCTTTTGGGATACAATCACATTTCCGATCCACTAATCGTTCTTTACTGCATCCCTCACTCCCAAACATTGACGAATTCACACGGAAATTGCGTCGCTGTGAAATACGAGTACTATGTGTTCTAAGACATTTCCTTCTAAATCGAGTAACGTTTCTATGGAAACGACAGGATTTTCTTTTGGGATACAACAATCACATTTCCGATCCACTAATCGTTCTTTACTGCATCCCTCACTCCCAAACATTGACGAATTCACACGGAAATTCCGTCGCTGTGAAATTCGAGTACTATGTGTTCTAAGACATTTCCTTCTAAACCGAGTAACGTTTCTATGGAAACGACAGGATTTTCTTTTGGGATACGACAATCACATTTCCGATCCACTAATCGTTCTTTACTGCATCCCTCATTCCCAAACATTGACGAATTCACACGGAAATTCCGTCGCTGAGAAATACGAGTACTATGTGTTCTAAGACATTTCCTTCTAAATCGAGTAACGTTTCTATGGAAACGACAGGATTTTCTTTTGGGATACGACAATCACATTTCCGATCCACTAATCGTTCTTTACTGCATCCCTCACTCCCAAACATTGACGAATTCACACGGAAATTCCGTCGCTGTGAAATACGAGTACTATGTGTTCTAAGACATATCCTTCTAAATCGAGTAACGTTTCTATGGAAACGACACGATTTTTTTTTTGGGATACGACAATCACATTTCCGATCCACTAATCCTTCTTTACTGCATCCCTCACTCCCAAACATTGACGAATTCACACGGAAATTGCGTCGCTGTGAAATACGAGTACTATGTGTTCTAAGACATTTCCTTCTAAATCGAGTAACGTTTCTATGGAAACGACAGGATTTTCTTTTGGGATACGACAATCACTCTTCCGATCCACTAATCGTTCTTTACTGCATCCCTCACTCCCAAACATTGACGAATTCACACGGAAATTGCGTCGCTATGAAATACGAGTACTATGTGTTCTAAGACATTTCCTTCTAAATCGAGTAACGTTTCTATGGAAACGACAGGATTTTCTTTTGGGATACGACAATCACATTTCCGATCCACTAATCGTTCTTTACTGCATCCCTCACTCCCAAACATTGACGAATTCACACGGAAATTGCGTCGCTATGAAATATGAGTACTATGTGTACTAAGACATTTCCTTCTTAATCGAGTAACGTTTCTATGGAAACGACAGGATTTTCTTTTGGGATACGACAATCACATTTCCGATCCACTAATCGTTCTTTACTGCATCCCTCACTCCCAAACATTGACGAATTCACACGGAAATTGCGTCGCTATGAAATGCGTGTACTATGTGTTCTAAGACATTTCCTTCTAAATCGAGTAACGTTTCTATGGAAACGACAGGATTTTCTTTTGGGATACGACAATCACATTTCCGATCCACTAATCGTTCTTTACTGCATCCCTCACTCCCAAACATTGACGAATTCACACGGAAATTGCGTCGCTATGAAATGCGAGTACTATGTGTTCTAAGACATTTCCTTCTAAATCGAGTAACGTTTCTATGGAAACGACAGGATTTTCTTTTGGGATACGACAATCACATTTCCGATCCACTAATCGTTCTTTACTGCATCCCTCACTCCCAAACGATGATGAATTCACACGGAAAGTGCGTCGCTGTGAAATACGAGTACTATGTGTTCTAATACATTTCCTTCTAAATCGAGTAACGTTTCTATGGAAATGACAGGATTTTCTTTTGGGATACGACAATCACATTTCCGATCCACTAATCGTTCTTTACTGCATCCCTCACTCCCAAACATTGACGAATTCACACGGAAATTGCGTCGCTATGAAATGCGAGTACTATGTGTTCTAAGACATTTCCTTCTAAATCGAGTAACGTTTCTATGGAAACGACAGGATTTTCTTTTGGGATACGACAATCACATTTCCGATCCACTAATCGTTCTTTACTGCATCCCTTACTCCCAAACATTGACGAATTCACACGGAAGTTGCGTCGCTATTAAACGCGAGTACTATGTGTTCTAAGACATTTCCTTCTAAATCGAGTAACGTTTCTATGGAAACGACAGGATTTTCTTTTGGGATACGACAATCACATTTCCGATCCACTAATCGTTCTTTACTGCATCCCTCACTCCCAAACATATACGAATTCACACGGAAATTGCGTCGCTGTGAAATACGAGTACTATGTGTTCTAAGACATTTCCTTCTAAATCGCGTAACGATTCTATGGAAACGACAGGATTTTCTTTTGGGATACGACAATCACATTTCCGATCCACTAATCGTTCTTTACTGCATCCCTCACTCCCAAACATTGACGAATTCACACGGAAGTTGCGTCGCTATGAAATACGAGTACTATGTGTTCTAAGACATTTCCTTCTAAATCGAGTAACGTTTCTATGGAAACGACAGGATTTTCTTTTGGGATACGACAATCACATTTCCGATCCACTAATCGTTCTTTACTGCATCCCTCACTCCCAAACATTGACGAATTCACACGGAAGTTGCGTCGCTATGAAATACGAGTACTATGTGTTCTAAGACATTTCCTTCTAAATCGAGTAACGTTTCTATGGAAACGACAGGATTTTCTTTTGGGATACGACAATCACATTTCCGATCCACTAATCGTTCTTTACTGCATCCCTCACTCCCAAACATTGACGAATTCACACGGAAGTTGCGTCGCTATGAAATACGAGTACTATGTGTTCTAAGACATTTCCTTCTAAATCGAGTAACGTTTCTATGGAAACGACAGGATTTTCTTTTGGGATACGACAATCACATTTCCGATCCACTAATCGTTCTTTACTGCATCCCTCACTCCCAAACATTGACGAATTCACACGGAAATTGCGTCGCTATGAATTACGAGTACTATGTGTTCTAAGAAATTTCCTTCTAAATCGAGTAACTTTTCTATGGAAACGACAGGATTTTCTTTTGGGATACGACAATCACATTTCCGATCCACTAATCGTTCTTTACTGCAGCCCTCACTCCCAAACATTGACGAATTCACACGGAAGTTGCGTCGCTATGAAATACGAGTACTATGTGTTCTAAGACATTTCCTTCTAAATCGAGTAACGTTTCTATGGAAACGACAGGATTTTCTTTTGGGATACGACAGTCACATTTCCGATCCACTAATCGTTCTTTACTGCATCCCTCACTCCCAAACATTGACGAACTCACAAGGAAATTGCGTCGCTATGAAATGCGAGTACTATGTGTTCTAAGACATTTCCTTCTAAATCGAGCAACGTTTCTATGGAAACGACAGGATTTTCTTTTGGGTTACGACAATCACATTTCCGATCCACTAATCGTTCTTTACTGCTTCCCTCACTCCCAAACATTGACGAATTCACTCGGAAATTGCGTCGCTATGAAATACGAGTACTATGTGTTTTATAAGACATTTCCTTCTAAATCGAGTAACGTTTCTATGGAAACGACAGGATTTTCTTTTGGGATACAATCACATTTCCGATCCACTAATCGTTCTTTACTGCATCCCTCACTCCCAAACATTGACGAATTCACACGGAAATTGCGTCGCTGTGAAATACGAGTACTATGTGTTCTAAGACATTTCCTTCTAAATCGAGTAACGTTTCTATGGAAACGACAGGATTTTCTTTTGGGATACAACAATCACATTTCCGATCCACTAATCGTTCTTTACTGCATCCCTCACTCCCAAACATTGACGAATTCACACGGAAATTCCGTCGCTGTGAAATTCGAGTACTATGTGTTCTAAGACATTTCCTTCTAAACCGAGTAACGTTTCTATGGAAACGACAGGATTTTCTTTTGGGATACGACAATCACATTTCCGATCCACTAATCGTTCTTTACTGCATCCCTCATTCCCAAACATTGACGAATTCACACGGAAATTCCGTCGCTGAGAAATACGAGTACTATGTGTTCTAAGACATTTCCTTCTAAATCGAGTAACGTTTCTATGGAAACGACAGGATTTTCTTTTGGGATACGACAATCACATTTCCGATCCACTAATCGTTCTTTACTGCATCCCTCACTCCCAAACATTGACGAATTCACACGGAAATTCCGTCGCTGTGAAATACGAGTACTACGTGTTCTAAGACATATCCTTCTAAATCGAGTAACGTTTCTATGGAAACGACACGATTTTTTTTTTGGGATACGACAATCACATTTCCGATCCACTAATCCTTCTTTACTGCGTCCCTCACTCCCAAACATTGACGAATTCACACGGAAATTGCGTCGCTGTGAAATACGAGTACTATGTGTTCTAAGACATTTCCTTCTAAATCGAGTAACGTTTCTATGGAAACGACAGGATTTTCTTTTGGGATACGACAATCACTCTTCCGATCCACTAATCGTTCTTTACTGCATCCCTCACTCCCAAACATTGACGAATTCACACGGAAATTGCGTCGCTATGAAATACGAGTACTATGTGTTCTAAGACATTTCCTTCTAAATCGAGTAACGTTTCTATGGAAACGACAGGATTTTCTTTTGGGATACGACAATCACATTTCCGATCCACTAATCGTTCTTTACTGCATCCCTCACTCCCAAACATTGACGAATTCACACGGAAATTGCGTCGCTATGAAATATGAGTACTATGTGTACTAAGACATTTCCTTCTTAATCGAGTAACGTTTCTATGGAAACGACAGGATTTTCTTTTGGGATACGACAATCACATTTCCGATCCACTAATCGTTCTTTACTGCATCCCTCACTCCCAAACATTGACGAATTCACACGGAAATTGCGTCGCTATGAAATGCGTGTACTATGTGTTCTAAGACATTTCCTTCTAAATCGAGTAACGTTTCTATGGAAACGACAGGATTTTCTTTTGGGATACGACAATCACATTTCCGATCCACTAATCGTTCTTTACTGCATCCCTCACTCCCAAACATTGACGAATTCACACGGAAATTGCGTCGCTATGAAATGCGAGTACTATGTGTTCTAAGACATTTCCTTCTAAATCGAGTAACGTTTCTATGGAAACGACAGGATTTTCTTTTGGGATACGACAATCACATTTCCGATCCACTAATCGTTCTTTACTGCATCCCTCACTCCCAAACGATGATGAATTCTCACGGAAAGTGCGTCGCTGTGAAATACGAGTACTATGTGTTCTAATACATTTCCTTCTAAATCGAGTAACGTTTCTATGGAAATGACAGGATTTTCTTTTGGGATACGACAATCACATTTCCGATCCACTAATCGTTCTTTACTGCATCCCTCACTCCCAAACATTGACGAATTCACACGGAAATTGCGTCGCTATGAAATGCGAGTACTATGTGTTCTAAGACATTTCCTTCTAAATCGAGTAACGTTTCTATGGAAACGACAGGATTTTCTTTTGGGATACGACAATCACATTTCCGATCCACTAATCGTTCATTACTGCATCCCTCACTCCCAAACATTGACGAATTCACACGGAAGTTGCGTCGCTATGAAATGCGAGTACTATGTGTTCTAAGACATTTCCTTCTAAATCGAGTAACGTTTCTATGGAAACGACAGGAATTTCTTTTGGGATACGACAATCACATTTCCGATCCACTAATCGTTCTTTACTGCATCCCTTACTGCCAAACATTGACGAATTCACACGGAAGTTGCGTCGCTATGAAATGCGAGTACTATGTGTTCTAAGACATTTCCTTCTAAATCGAGTAACGTTTCTATGGAAACGACAGGATTTTCTTTTGGTATACGACAATCACATTTCCGATCCACTAATCGTTCATTACTGCATCCCTCACTCCCAAACATTGACGAATTCACACGGAAATTGCGTCGCTATGAAATGCGAGTACTATGTGTTCTAAGACATTTCCTTCTAAATCGAGTAACGTTTCTATGGAAACGACAGGATTTTCTTTTGGGATACGACAATCACATTTCCGATCCACTAATCGTTCTTTACTGCATCCGTCACTCCCAAACGATGATGAATTCACACGGAAAGTGCGTCGCTGTGAAATACGAGTACTATGTGTTCTAAGACATTTCCTACTAAATCGAGTAACGTTTCTATGGAAACGACAGGATTTTCTTTTGGGATACGACAATCACATTTCCGATCCACTAATCGTTCTTTACTGCATCCCTCACTCCCAAACATTGACGAATTCACACGGAAATTGCGTCGCTATGAAATGCGAGTACTATGTGTTCTAAGACATTTCCTTCTAAATCGAGTAACGTTTCTATGGAAACGACAGGATTTTCTTTTGGGATACGACAATCACATTTCCGATCCACTAATCGTTCTTTACTGCATCCGTCACTCCCAAACGATGATGAATTCACACGGAAAGTGCGTCGCTGTGAAATACGAGTACTATGTGTTCTAAGACATTCCCTTCTAAATCGAGTAACGTTTCTATGGAAACGACAGGATTTTCTTTTGGGATACGACAATCACATTTCCGATCCACTAATCGTTCTTTACTGCATCCCTCACTCCCAAACATTGACGAATTCACACGGAAGTTGCGTCGCTATGAAATGCGAGTACTATGTGTTCTAAGACATTTCCTTCTAAATCGAGTAACGTTTCTATGGAAACGACAGGATTTTCTTTTGGGATACGACAATCACATTTCCGATCCACTAATCGTTCTTTACTGCATCCCTCACTCCCAAACGATGATGAATTCACATGGAAAGTGCGTCGCTGTGAAATACGAGTACTATGTGTTCTAAGACATTTCCTTCTAAATCGAGTAACGTTTCTATGGAAACGACAGGATTTTCTTTTGGGATACGACAATCACATTTCCGATCCACTAATCGTTTTTTACTGCATCCCTCACTCCCAAACATTGACGAATTCACACGGAAGTTGCGTCGCTATGAAATGCGAGTACTATGTGTTCTAAGACATTTCCTTCTAAATCGAGTAACGTTTCTATGGAAACGACAGGATTTTCTTTTGGGATACGACAATCACATTTCCGATCCACTAATCGTTCTTTACTGCATCGGTTACTGCCAAACATTGACGAATTCACACGGAAGTTGCGTCGCTATGAAATGCGAGTACTATGTGTTCTAAGACATTTCCTTCTAAATCGAGTAACGTTTCTATGGAAACGACAGGATTTTCTTTTGGTATACGACAATCACATTTCCGATCCACTAATCGTTCATTACTGCATCCCTCACTCCCAAACATTGACGAATTCACACGGAAATTGCGTCGCTATGAAATACGAGTACTATGTGTTCTAAGACATTTCCTTCTAAATCGAGTAACGTTTCTATGGAAACGACAGGATTTTCTTTTGGGATACGACAATCACATTTCCGATCCGCTAATCGTTCTTTACTGCATCCCTCACTCCCAAACATTGACGAATTCACACGGAAGTTGCGTCGCTATGAAATGCGAGTACTATGTGTTCTAAGACATTTCCTTCTAAATCGAGTAACGTTTTTATGGAAACGACAGGATTTTCTTTTGGGATACGACAATCACATTTCCGATCCACTAATCGTTCTTTACTGCATCCCTCACTCCCAAACATTGACGAATTCACACGGAAATTGCGTCGCTATGAAATGCGAGTACTATGTGTTCCAAGACATTTCCTTCTAAATCGAGCAACGTTTCCATGGAAACGACAGGATTTTCTTTTGGGATACGACAATCACATTTTCGATCCACTAATCGTTCTTTACTGCATCCCTCACTACCAAACATTGACGAATTCACACGGAAATTGCGTCGCTATGAAATACGAGTACTATGTGTTCTAAGACATTTCCTTCTAAATCGAGTAACGTTTCTATGGAAACGACAGGTTTTTCTTTTGGGATACGACAATCACATTTTTGATCCACTAATCGTTCTTTTCTGCATCCCTCACTCCCAAACATTGACGAATTCACACGGAAATTGCGTCGCTGTGAAATACGAGTACTATGTATTCTAAGACATTTCCTTCTAAATCGAGTAACGTTTCTATGGAAACGACAGGATTTTCTTTTGGGATACAATCACATATCCGATCCACTAAACGTTCTTTACTGCATCCCTCACTCCCAAACATTGACGAATTCACACGGAAATTGCGTCGCTGTGAAATACGAGTACTATGTGTTCTAAGACATTTCCTTCTAAATCGAGTAACGTTTCTATGGAAACGACAGGATTTTCTTTTGGGATACGACAATCACATTTCCGATCCACTAATCGTTCTTTACTGCATCCCTCACTCCCAAACATTGACGAATTCACACGGAAATTCCGTCGCTGTGAAATACGAGTACTATGTATTCTAAGACATTTCCTTCTAAATCGAGTAACGTTTCTATGGAAACGACAGGATTTTCTTTTGGGATACGACAATCACATTTCCGATCCACTAATCGTTCTTTACTGCATCCCTCACTCCCAAACATTGACGAATTCACACGGAAATTGCGTCGCTGTGAAATACGAGTACTGTGTGTTCTAAGACATTTCCTTCTAAATCGAGTAACGTTTCTATGGAAACGACAGGATTTTCATTTGGGATACAATCACATTTCCGATCCACTAATCGTTCTTTACTGCATCTCTCACTCCCAAACATTGACGAATTCACACGGAAATTGCGTCGCGGTGAAATACGAGTACTATGTGTTCTAAGACATTTCCTTCTAAATCGTGTATCGTTTCTATGGAAACGACAGGATTTTCTTTTGGGATACGACAATCACATTTCGGATCCACTAATCGTTCTTTACTGCATCCCTCACTCCCAAACATTGACGAATTCACACGGAAATTGCGTCGCTGTGAAATACGAGTACTATGTGTTCTAAGACATTTCCTTCTAAATCGAGTAACGTTTCTATGGATACGACAGGATTTTCTTTTGGGATAAGACAATCACATTTCCGATCCACTAATCGTTCTTTACTGCATCCCTCACTCCCAAACATTTACGAATTCACACGGAAATTCCGTCGCTGTGAAATACGAGCACTATGTGTTCTATGACATATCCTTCTAAATCGAGTAACGTTTCTATGGAAACCACAGGATTTTTTTTTTGGGATACGACAATCACATTTCCGATCCACTAATCGTTCTTTACTGCATCCCTCACTCCCAAACATTGACGAATTCACACGGAAATTGCGTCGCTGTGAAATACGAGTACTATGTGTTCTAAGACATTTCATTCTAAATCGAGTAACGTTTCTGTGGAAACGACAGGATTTTCTTTTGGGATACGACAAACACATTTCCGATCCACTAATCGTTCATTACTGCATCCCTCACTCCCAAACATTGACGAATTCACACGGAAATTGCGTCGCTATGAAATACGAGTACTATGTGTTCTAAGACATTTCCTTCTAAATCGAGTAACGTTTCTATGGAAGCGACAGGATTTTCTTTTGGGATACGACAATCACATTTCCGATCCGCTAATCGTTCTTTACTGCATCCCTCACTCCCAAACATTGACGAATTCACACGGAAGTTGCGTCGCTATGAAATGCGAGTACTATGTGTTCTAAGACATTTCCTTCTAAATCGAGTAACGTTTCTATGGAAACGACAGGATTTTCTTTTGGGATACGACAATCACATTTCCGATCCACTAATCGTTCTTTACTGCATCCCTCACTCCCAAACATTGACGAATTCACACGGAAATTGCGTCGCTATGAAATGCGAGTACTATGTGTTCCAAGACATTTCCTTCTAAATCGAGCAACGTTTCCATGGAAACGACAGGATTTTCTTTTGGGATACGACAATCACATTTTCGATCCACTAATCGTTCTTTACTGCATCCCTCACTACCAAACATTGACGAATTCACACGGAAATTGCGTCGCTATGAAATACGAGTACTATGTGTTCTAAGACATTTCCTTCTAAATCGAGTAACGTTTCTATGGAAACGACAGGTTTTTCTTTTGGGATACGACAATCACATTTCTGATCCACTAATCGTTCTTTTCTGCATCCCTCACTCCCAAACATTGACGAATTCACACGGAAATTGCGTCGCTGTGAAATACGAGTACTATGTATTCTAAGACATTTCCTTCTAAATCGAGTAACGTTTCTATGGAAACGACAGGATTTTCTTTTGGGATACAATCACATATCCGATCCACTAAACGTTCTTTACTGCATCCCTCACTCCCAAACATTGACGAATTCACACGGAAATTGCGTCGCTGTGAAATACGAGTACTATGTGTTCTAAGACATTTCCTTCTAAATCGAGTAACGTTTCTATGGAAACGACAGGATTTTCTTTTGGGATACGACAATCACATTTCCGATCCACTAATCGTTCTTTACTGCATCCCTCACTCCCAAACATTGACGAATTCACACGGAAATTCCGTCGCTGTGAAATACGAGTACTATGTATTCTAAGACATTTCCTTCTAAATCGAGTAACGTTTCTATGGAAACGACAGGATTTTCTTTTGGGATACGACAAACACATTTCCGATCCACTAATCGTTCTTTACTGCATCCCTCACTCCCTAACATTGACGAATTCACACGGAAATTGCGTCGCTATGAAATACGAATACTATGTGTTCTAAGACATTACCTTCTAAATCGAGTAACGTTTCTATGGAAACGACAGGTTTTTCTTTTGGGATACGACAATCACATTTCCGATCCACTAATCGTTCTTTTCTGCATCCCTCACTCCCAAACATTGACGAATTCACACGGAAATTGCGTCGCTGTGAAATACGAGTACTATGTATTCTAAGACATTTCCTTCTAAATCGAGTAACGTTTCTATGGAAACGACAGGATTTTCTTTTGGGATACGACAATCACATTTCCGATCCACTAATCCTTCTTAACTGCATCCATCACTCCCAAACAATGACGAATTCACACGGAAATTCCGTCGCTGTGAAATACGAGTACTATGTGTTCTAAGACATTTCCTTCTAAATAGAGTAACGTTTCTATGGAAACGACAGGATTTTCTTTAGGGATACGACAATCACATTTCGGATCCACTAATCGTTCTTTACTGCACCCCTCACTCCCAAACATTGACGAATTCACACGGAAATTGCGTCGCTGTGAAATACGAGTACTATGTGTTCTAACACATTTCCTTCTAAATCGATAAACGTTTCTATGGAAACGACAGGATTTTCTTTTGGGATACGACAATCACATTTCCGATCCACTAATCGTTCTTTACTGCATCCCTCACTCCCAAACATTGACGAATTCACACGGAAATTGCGTCGCTGTGAATTACGAGTACTATGTGTTCTAAGACATTTCCTTCTAAATCGAGTAACGTTTCTATGGAAACGACAGGATTTTCTTTTGGGATACGACAATCACATTTCCGATCCACTAATCGTTCTTTACTGCATCCCTCACTCCCAAACATTGACGAATTCACACGGAAATTGCGTCGCTATGAAATGCGTGTACTATGTGTTCTAAGACATTTCCTTCTAAATCGAGTAACGTTTCTATGGAAACGACAGGATTTTCTTTTGGGATACGACAATCACATTTCCGATCCACTAATCGTTCTTTACTGCATCCCTCACTCCCAAACATTGACGAATTCACACGGAAATTGCGTCGCTATGAAATGCGAGTACTATGTGTTCTAAGACATTTCCTTCTAAATCGAGTAACGTTTCTATGGAAACGACAGGATTTTCTTTTGGGATACGACAATCACATTTCCGATCCACTAATCGTTCTTTACTGCATCCCTCACTCCCAAACGATGATGAATTCACACGGAAAGTGCGTCGCTGTGAAATACGAGTACTATGTGTTCTAAGACATTTCCTTCTAAATCGAGTAACGTTTCTATGGAAATGACAGGATTTTCTTTTGGGATACGACAATCACATTTCCGATCCACTAATCGTTCTTTACTGCATCCCTCACTCCCAAACATTGACGAATTCACACGGAAATTGCGTCGCTATGAAATGCGAGTACTATGTGTTCTAAGACATTTCCTTCTAAATCGAGTAACGTTTCTATGGAAACGACAGGATTTTCTTTTGGGATACGACAATCACATTTCCGATCCACTAATCGTTCTTTACTGCATCCCTCACTCCCAAACGATGATGAATTCACACGGAAAGTGCGTCGCTGTGAAATACGAGTACTATGTGTTCTAAGACATTTCCTTCTAAATCGAGTAACGTTTCTATGGAAACGACAGGATTTTCTTTTGGGATACGACAATCACATTTCCGATCCACTAATCGTTCATTACTGCATCCCTCACTCCCAAACATTGACGAATTCACACGGAAGTTGCGTCGCTATGAAATGCGAGTACTATGTGTTCTAAGACATTTCCTTCTAAATCGAGTAACGTTTCTATGGAAACGACAGGAATTTCTTTTGGGATACGACAATCACATTTCCGATCCACTAATCGTTCTTTACTGCATCCCTTACTGCCAAACATTGACGAATTCACACGGAAGTTGCGTCGCTATGAAATGCGAGTACTATGTGTTCTAAGACATTTCCTTCTAAATCGAGTAACGTTTCTATGGAAACGACAGGATTTTCTTTTGGTATACGACAATCACATTTCCGATCCACTAATCGTTCATTACTGCATCCCTCACTCCCAAACATTGACGAATTCACACGGAAATTGCGTCGCTATGAAATGCGAGTACTATGTGTTCTAAGACATTTCCTTCTAAATCGAGTAACGTTTCTATGGAAACGACAGGATTTTCTTTTGGGATACGACAATCACATTTCCGATCCACTAGTCGTTCTTTACTGCATCCGTCACTCCCAAACGATGATGAATTCACACGGAAAGTGCGTCGCTGTGAAATACGAGTACTATGTTTTCTAAGACATTTCCTACTAAATCGAGTAACGTTTCTATGGAAACGACAGGATTTTCTTTTGGGATACGACAATCACATTTCCGATCCACTAATCGTTCTTTACTGCATCGCTCACTCCCAAACATTGACGAATTCACACGGAAATTGCGTCGCTATGAAATGCGAGTACTATGTGTTCTAAGACATTTCCTTCTAAATCGAGTAACGTTTCTATGGAAACGACAGGATTTTCTTTTGGGATACGACAATCACATTTCCGATCCACTAATCGTTCTTTACTGCATCCCTCACTCCCAAACGATGATGAATTCACACGGAAAGTGCGTCGCTGTGAAATACGAGTACTATGTGTTCTAAGACATTCCCTTCTAAATCGAGTAACGTTTCTATGGAAACGACAGGATTTTCTTTTGGGATACGACAATCACATTTCCGATCCACTAATCGTTCTTTACTGCATCCCTCACTCCCAAACTTTGACGAATTCACACGGAAGTTGCGTCGCTATGAAATGCGAGTACTATGTGTTCTAAGACATTTCCTTCTAAATCGAGTAACGTTTCTATGGAAACGACAGGATTTTCTTTTGGGATACGACAATCACATTTCCGATCCACTAATCGTTCTTTACTGCATCCCTCACTCCCAAACGATGTTGAATTCACATGGAAAGTGCGTCGCTGTGAAATACGAGTACTATGTGTTCTAAGACATTTCCTTCTAAATCGAGTAACGTTTCTATGGAAACGACAGGATTTTCTTTTGGGATACGACAATCACATTTCCGATCCACTAATCGTTTTTTACTGCATCCCTCACTCCCAAACATTGACGAATTCACACGGAAGTTGCGTCGCTATGAAATGCGAGTACTATGTGTTCTAAGACATTTCCTTCTAAATCGAGTAACGTTTCTATGGAAACGACAGGATTTTCTTTTGGGATACGACAATCACATTTCCGATCCACTAATCGTTCTTTACTGCATCCCTTACTGCCAAACATTGACGAATTCACACGGAAGTTGCGTCGCTATGAAATGCGAGTACTATGTGTTCTAAGACATTTCCTTCTAAATCGAGTAACGTTTCTATGGAAACGACAGGATTTTCTTTTGGTATACGACAATCACATTTCCGATCCACTAATCGTTCATTACTGCATCCCTCACTCCCAAACATTGACGAATTCACACGGAAATTGCGTCGCTATGAAATACGAGTACTATGTGTTCTAAGACATTTCCTTCTAAATCGAGTAACGTTTCTATGGAAACGACAGGATTTTCTTTTGGGATACGACAATCACATTTCCGATCCGCTAATCGTTCTTTACTGCATCCCTCACTCCCAAACATTGACGAATTCACACGGAAGTTGCGTCGCTATGAAATGCGAGTACTATGTGTTCTAAGACATTTCCTTCTAAATCGAGTAACGTTTCTATGGAAACGACAGGATTTTCTTTTGGGATACGACAATCACATTTCCGATCCACTAATCGTTCTTTACTGCATCCCTCACTCCCAAACATTGACGAATTCACACGGAAATTGCGTCGCTATGAAATGCGAGTACTATGTGTTCCAAGACATTTCCTTCTAAATCGAGCAACGTTTCCATGGAAACGACAGGATTTTCTTTTGGGATACGACAATCACATTTTCGATCCACTAATCGTTCTTTACTGCATCCCTCACTACCAAACATTGACGAATTCACACGGAAATTGCGTCGCTATGAAATACGAGTACTATGTGTTCTAAGACATTTCCTTCTAAATCGAGTAACGTTTCTATGGAAACGACAGGTTTTTCTTTTGGGATACGACAATCACATTTCTGATCCACTAATCGTTCTTTTCTGCATCCCTCACTCCCAAACATTGACGAATTCACACGGAAATTGCGTCGCTGTGAAATACGAGTACTATGTATTCTAAGACATTTCCTTCTAAATCGAGTAACGTTTCTATGGAAACGACAGGATTTTCTTTTGGGATACAATCACATATCCGATCCACTAAACGTTCTTTACTGCATCCCTCACTCCCAAACATTGACGAATTCACACGGAAATTGCGTCGCTGTGAAATACGAGTACTATGTGTTCTAAGACATTTCCTTCTAAATCGAGTAACGTTTCTATGGAAACGACAGGATTTTCTTTTGGGATACGACAATCACATTTCCGATCCACTAATCGTTCTTTACTGCATCCCTCACTCCCAAACATTGACGAATTCACACGGAAATTCCGTCGCTGTGAAATACGAGTACTATGTATTCTAAGACATTTCCTTCTAAATCGAGTAACGTTTCTATGGAAACGACAGGATTTTCTTTTGGGATACGACAATCACATTTCCGATCCACTAATCGTTCTTTACTGCATCCCTCACTCCCAAACATTGACGAATTCACACGGAAATTGCGTCGCTGTGAAATACGAGTACTGTGTGTTCTAAGACATTTCCTTCTAAATCGAGTAACGTTTCTATGGAAACGACAGGATTTTCATTTGGGATACAATCACATTTCCGATCCACTAATCGTTCTTTACTGCATCTCTCACTCCCAAACATTGACGAATTCACACGGAAATTGCGTCGCGGTGAAATACGAGTACTATGTGTTCTAAGACATTTCCTTCTAAATCGAGTAACGTTTCTATGGAAACGACAGGATTTTCTTTTGGGATACGACAATCACATTTCGGATCCACTAATCGTTCTTTACTGCATCCCTCACTCCCAAACGATGTTGAATTCACATGGAAAGTGCGTCGCTGTGAAATACGAGTACTATGTGTTCTAAGACATTTCCTTCTAAATCGAGTAACGTTTCTATGGAAACGACAGGATTTTCTTTTGGGATACGACAATCACATTTCCGATCCACTAATCGTTTTTTACTGCATCCCTCACTCCCAAACATTGACGAATTCACACGGAAGTTGCGTCGCTATGAAATGCGAGTACTATGTGTTCTAAGACATTTCCTTCTAAATCGAGTAACGTTTCTATGGAAACGACAGGATTTTCTTTTGGGATACGACAATCACATTTCCGATCCACTAATCGTTCTTTACTGCATCCCTTACTGCCAAACATTGACGAATTCACACGGAAGTTGCGTCGCTATGAAATGCGAGTACTATGTGTTCTAAGACATTTCCTTCTAAATCGAGTAACGTTTCTATGGAAACGACAGGATTTTCTTTTGGTATACGACAATCACATTTCCGATCCACTAATCGTTCATTACTGCATCCCTCACTCCCAAACATTGACGAATTCACACGGAAATTGCGTCGCTATGAAATACGAGTACTATGTGTTCTAAGACATTTCCTTCTAAATCGAGTAACGTTTCTATGGAAACGACAGGATTTTCTTTTGGGATACGACAATCACATTTCCGATCCGCTAATCGTTCTTTACTGCATCCCTCACTCCCAAACATTGACGAATTCACACGGAAGTTGCGTCGCTATGAAATGCGAGTACTATGTGTTCTAAGACATTTCCTTCTAAATCGAGTAACGTTTCTATGGAAACGACAGGATTTTCTTTTGGGATACGACAATCACATTTCCGATCCACTAATCGTTCTTTACTGCATCCCTCACTCCCAAACATTGACGAATTCACACGGAAATTGCGTCGCTATGAAATGCGAGTACTATGTGTTCCAAGACATTTCCTTCTAAATCGAGCAACGTTTCCATGGAAACGACAGGATTTTCTTTTGGGATACGACAATCACATTTTCGATCCACTAATCGTTCTTTACTGCATCCCTCACTACCAAACATTGACGAATTCACACGGAAATTGCGTCGCTATGAAATACGAGTACTATGTGTTCTAAGACATTTCCTTCTAAATCGAGTAACGTTTCTATGGAAACGACAGGTTTTTCTTTTGGGATACGACAATCACATTTCTGATCCACTAATCGTTCTTTTCTGCATCCCTCACTCCCAAACATTGACGAATTCACACGGAAATTGCGTCGCTGTGAAATACGAGTACTATGTATTCTAAGACATTTCCTTCTAAATCGAGTAACGTTTCTATGGAAACGACAGGATTTTCTTTTGGGATACAATCACATATCCGATCCACTAAACGTTCTTTACTGCATCCCTCACTCCCAAACATTGACGAATTCACACGGAAATTGCGTCGCTGTGAAATACGAGTACTATGTGTTCTAAGACATTTCCTTCTAAATCGAGTAACGTTTCTATGGAAACGACAGGATTTTCTTTTGGGATACGACAATCACATTTCCGATCCACTAATCGTTCTTTACTGCATCCCTCACTCCCAAACATTGACGAATTCACACGGAAATTCCGTCGCTGTGAAATACGAGTACTATGTATTCTAAGACATTTCCTTCTAAATCGAGTAACGTTTCTATGGAAACGACAGGATTTTCTTTTGGGATACGACAATCACATTTCCGATCCACTAATCGTTCTTTACTGCATCCCTCACTCCCAAACATTGACGAATTCACACGGAAATTGCGTCGCTGTGAAATACGAGTACTGTGTGTTCTAAGACATTTCCTTCTAAATCGAGTAACGTTTCTATGGAAACGACAGGATTTTCATTTGGGATACAATCACATTTCCGATCCACTAATCGTTCTTTACTGCATCTCTCACTCCCAAACATTGACGAATTCACACGGAAATTGCGTCGCGGTGAAATACGAGTACTATGTGTTCTAAGACATTTCCTTCTAAATCGAGTAACGTTTCTATGGAAACGACAGGATTTTCTTTTGGGATACGACAATCACATTTCGGATCCACTAATCGTTCTTTACTGCATCCCTCACTCCCAAACATTGACGAATTCACACGGAAATTGCGTCGCTGTGAAATACGAGTACTATGTGTTCTAAGACATTTCCTTCTAAATCGAGTAACGTTTCTATGGATACGACAGGATTTTCTTTTGGGATAAGACAATCACATTTCCGATCCACTAATCGTTCTTTACTGCATCCCTCACTCCGAAACATTTACGAATTCACACGGAAATTCCGTCGCTGTGAAATACGAGCACTATGTGTTCTATGACATATCCTTCTAAATCGAGTAACGTTTCTATGGAAATCACAGGATTTTTTTTTGGGATACGACAATCACATTTCCGATCCACTAATCGTTCTTTACTGCATCCCTCACTCCCAAACATTGACGAATTCACACGGAAATTGCGTTGCTGTGAAATACGAGTACTATGTGTTCTAAGACATTTCATTCCAAATCGAGTAACGTTTCTGTGGAAACGTCAGGATTTTCTTTTGGGATACGACAAACACATTTCCGATCCACTAATCGTTCTTTACTGCATCCCTCACTCCCTAACATTGACGAATTCACACGGAAATTGCGTCGCTATGAAATACGAATACTATGTGTTCTAAGACATTACCTTCTAAATCGAGTAACGTTTCTATGGAAACGACAGGTTTTTCTTTTGGGATACGACAATCACATTTCCGATCCACTAATCGTTCTTTTCTGCATCCCTCACTCCCAAACATTGACGAATTCACACGGAAATTGCGTCGCTGTGAAATACGAGTACTATGTATTCTAAGACATTTCCTTCTAAATCGACTAACGTTTCTATGGAAACGACAGGATTTTCTTTTGGGATACGACAATCACATTTCCGATCCACTAATCCTTCTGTACTGCATCCATCACTCCCAAACATTGACGAATTCACACGGAAATTCCGTCGCTGTGAAATACGAGTACTATGTGTTCTAAGACATTTCCTTCTAAATAGAGTATCGTTTCTATGGAAACGACAATATTTTCTTTAGGGATACGACAATCACATTTCGGATCCACTAATCGTTCTTTACTGCACCCCTCACTCCCAAACATTGACGAATTCACACGGAAATTGCGTCGCTGTGAAATACGAGTACTATGGGTTCTAAGACATTTCCTTCTAAATCGATAAACGTTTCTATGGAAACGACAGGATTTTCTTTTGGGATACGACAATCACATTTCCGATCCACTAATCGTTCTTTACTGCATCCCTCACTCCCAAACATAGACGATTTCACACGGAAATTGCGTCGCTGTGAATTACGAGTACTATGTGTTCTAAGACATTTCCTTCTAAATCCGAGTAACGTTTCTATGGAAACGACAGGATTTTCTTTTGGGATACGACAATCACATTTCCGATCCACTAATCGTTCTTTACTGCATCCCTCACTCCCAAACATTGACGAATTCACACGGAAATTGCGTCGCTATGAAATACGAGTACTATGTGTTCTAAGACATTTCCTTCTAAATAGAGTAACGTTTCTATGGAAACGACAGGATTTTCTTTTGGGATACGACAATCACATTTCGGATCCACTAATCGTTCTTTACTGCATCCCTCACTCCTAAACATTGACGAATTCACACGGAAATTGCGTCGCTGAGAATTACGAGTACTATGTGTTCTAAGACATTTCCTTCTAAATCGAGTAACGTTTCTATGGATACGACAGGATTTTCTTTTGGGATAAGACAATCACATTTCCGATCCACTAATCGTTCTTTACTGCATCCCTCACTCCCAAACATTGACGAATTCACACGGAAATTCCGTCGCTGTGAAATACGAGCACTATGTGTTCTATGACATATCCTTCTAAATCGAGTAACGTTTCTATGGAAACCACAGGATTTTTTTTTTGGGATACGACAATCACATTTCCGATCCACTAATCGTTCTTTACTGCATCCCTCACTCCCAAACATTGACGAATTCACACGGAAATTGCGTCGCTGTGAAATACGAGTACTATGTGTTCTAAGACATTTCATTCTAAATCGAGTAACGTTTCTGTGGAAACGACAGGATTTTCTTTTGGGATACGACAAACACATTTCCGATCCACTAATCGTTCTTTACTGCATCCCTCACTCCCTAACATTGACGAATTCACACGGAAATTGCGTCGCTATGAAATACGAATACTATGTGTTCTAAGACATTACCTTCTAAATCGAGTAACGTTTCTATGGAAACGACAGGTTTTTCTTTTGGGATACGACAATCACATTTCCGATCCACTAATCGTTCTTTTCTGCATCCCTCACTCCCAAACATTGACGAATTCACACGGAAATTGCGTCGCTGTGAAATACGAGTACTATGTATTCTAAGACATTTCCTTCTAAATCGAGTAACGTTTCTATGGAAACGACAGGATTTTCTTTTGGGATACGACAATCACATTTCCGATCCACTAATCCTTCTTTACTGCATCCATCACTCCCAAACATTGACGAATTCACACGGAAATTCCGTCGCTGTGAAATACGAGTACTATGTGTTCTAAGACATTTCCTTCTAAATAGAGTAACGTTTCTATGGAAACGACAGGATTTTCTTTAGGGATACGACAATCACATTTCGGATCCACTAATCGTTCTTTACTGCACCCCTCACACCCAAACATTGACGAATTCACACGGAAATTGCGTCGCTGTGAAATACGAGTACTATGTGTTCTAAGACATTTCCTTCTAAATCGATAAACGTTTCTATGGAAACGACAGGATTTTCTTTTGGGATACGACAATCACATTTCCGATCCACTAATCGTTCTTTACTGCATCCCTCACTCCCAAACATTGACGAATTCACACGGAAATTGCGTCGCTGTGAATTACGAGTACTATGTGTTCTAAGACATTTCCTTCTAAATCGAGTAACGTTTCTATGGAAACGACAGGATTTTCTTTTGGGATACGACAATCACATTTCCGATCCACTAATCGTTCTTTACTGCATCCCTCACTCCCAAACATTGACGAATTCACACGGAAATTGCGTCGCTATGAAATACGAGTACTATGTGTTCTAAGACATTTCCTTCTAAATAGAGTAACGTTTCTATGGAAACGACAGGATTTTCTTTTGGGATACGACAATCACATTTCCGATCCACTAATCGTTCTTTACTGCATCCCTCACTCCTAAACATTGACGAATTCACACGGAAATTGCGTCGCTGAGAATTACGAGTACTATGTGTTCTGAGACATTTCCTTCTAAATCGAGTAACGTTTCTATGGAAACGACAGGATTTTCTTTTGGGATACGACAATCACATTTCCGATCCACTAATCGTTCTTTACTGCATCCCTCACTCCCAAACATTGACGAATTCACACGGAAATTGCGTCGCTATGAAATACGAGTACTATGTGTTCTAAGACATTTCCTTTTAAATCGAGTAACGTTTCTATTGAAACGACAGGATTTTCTTTTGGGATACGACAATCACATTTCCGATCCACTAACCGTTCTTTACTGCATCCCTCACTCCCAAACATTGACGAATTCACACGGAAGTTGCGTCGCTATGAAATACGAGTACTAAGTGTTCTAAGACATTTCCTTGTAAATTGAGTAACGTTTCTATGGAAACGACAGGATTTTCTTTTGGGATACGACAATCACATTTCAGATCCACTAATCGCTCTTTACTGCATCCCTCACTCCCAAACATTGACGAATTCACACGGAAATTGCGTCGCTTTGAAATACGAGTACTATGTGTTCTAAGACATTTCCTTCTAAATCGAGTAACGTTTCTATGGAAACGACATAATTTCCTTTTGGGATACGACAATCACATTTCCGATCCACTAATCGTTCTTTACTGCATCCCTCACTCCCAAACATTGACGAATTCACACGGAAATTGCTTCGATATGAAATACGAGTACTATGTGTTCTAAGACATTTCCTTCTAAATCGAGTAAGGTTTCTATGGAAACGACAGGTTTTTCTTTTGGGATACGACAATCATATTTCCGATCCACTAATCGTTCTTTTCTGCATCCCTCACTCCCAAACATTGACGAATTCAAACGGAAATTGCGTCGCTGTGAAATACGAGTACTATGTATTCTAAGACATTTCCTTCTAAATCGAGTAACGTTTCTATGGAAACGACAGGATTTTCTTTTGGGATACAATTACATTTCCGATCCACTAATCGTTCTTTACTGCATCCCTCACTTCCAAACATTGACGAATTCACACGGAAATTCCGTCGCTGTGAAATACGAGTACTATGTGTTCTAAGACATTTCCTTCTAAATCCAGTAACGTTTTGATGGAAACGACAGGATTTTCTTTTGGTATACGACAATCACATTTCCGATCCACTAATCGTTCTTTACTGCATCCCACACTCCCAAACATTGACGAATTCACACGGAAATTGCGTCGCTGTGAAATACGAGTACTATGTGTTCTAAGACATTTCCTTCTAAATCGAGTAACGTTTCTATGGAAAGGACAGGATTTTCTTTTGGGATACGACAATCACATTTCCGATCCACTAATCGTTCTTTACTGCATCCCTCACTCCCAAACATTGACGAATTCACACGGAAATTCCGTCGCTGTGAAATACGAGTACTATGTATTCTAAGACATTTCCTTCTAAATCGAGTAACGTTTCTATGGAAACGACAGGATTTTCTTTTGGGATACGACAATCACATTTCCGATCCACTAATCGTTCTTTACTGCATCCCTCACTCCCAAACATTGACGAATTCACACGGAAATTGCGTCGCTGTAAATACGAGTACTGTGTGTTCTAAGACATTTCCTTCTAAATCGAGTAACGTTTCTATGGAAACGACAGGATTTTCATTTGGGATACAATCACATTTCCGATCCACTAATCGTTCTTTACTGCATCCCTCACTCCCAAACATTGACGAATTCACACGGAAATTGCGTCGCGGTGAAATACGAGTACTATGTGTTCTAAGACATTTCCTTCTAAATCGAGTAACGTTTCTATGGAAACGACAGGATTTTCTTTTGGGATACGACAATCACATTTCGGATCCACTAATCGTTCTTTACTGCATCCCTCACTCCCAAACATTGACGAATTCACACGGAAATTGCGTCGCTATGAAATACGAGTACTATGTGTTCTGAGACATTTCCTTCTAAATCGAGTAACGTTTCTATGGAAACGACAGGATTTTCTTTTGGGATACGACAATCACATTTCCGATCCACTAATCCTTCTTTACTGCATCCATCACTCCCAAACATTGACGAATTCACACGGAAATTGCGTCGCTATGAAATACGAGTACTATGTGTTCTGGGACATTTCCTTCTAAATCGAGTAACGTTTCTATGGAAACGACAGGATTTTCTTTTGGGATACGACAATCACATTTCAGGTCCACTAATCGTTCTTTACTGCACCCCTCACTCCCAAACATTGACGAATTCACACGGAGATTGCGTCGCTGTGAAATACGAGTACTATGTGTTCTAAGACATTTCCTTCTAAATCGATAAACGTTTCTATGGAAACGACAGGATTTTCTTTTGGGATACGACAATCACATTTCCGATCCACTAATCGTTCTTTACTGCATCCCTCACTCCCAAACATTGACGAATTCACACGGAAATTGCGTCGCTGTGAATTACGAGTACTATGTGTTCTAAGACATTTCCTTCTAAATCGAGTAACGTTTCTATGGAAACGACAGGATTTTTTTTTGGGATACGACAATCACATTTCCGAACCACTAATCGTTCTTTTCTGCATCCCTCACTCCCAAACATTGACGAATTCACACGGAAATTGCGTCGCTATGAAATACGAGTACTATGTGTTCTAAGACATTTCCTTCTAAATAGAGTAACGTTTCTATGGAAACGACAGGATTTTCTTTTGGGATACGACAATCACATTTCGGATCCACTAATCGTTCTTTACTGCATCCCTCACTCCTAAACTTTGACGAATTCACACGGAAATTGCGTCGCTGAGAATTACGAGTACTATGTGTTCTAAGACATTTCCTTCTAAATCGAGTAACGTTTCTATGGAAACGACAGGATTTTCTTTTGGGATACGACAATCACATTTCCGATCCACTAATCGTTCTTTACTGCATCCCTCACTCCCAAACATTGACGAATTCACACGGAAGTTGCGTCGCTATGAAATACGAGTACTAAGTGTTCTAAGACATTTCCTTGTAAATTGAGTAACGTTTCTATGGAAACGACAAGATTTTCTTTTGGGATACGACAATCACATTTCAGATCCACTAATCGCTCTTTACTGCATCCCTCACTCCCAAACATTGACGAATTCACACGGAAATTGCGTCGCTTTGAAATACGAGTACTATGTGTTCTAAGACATTTCCTTCTAAATCGAGTAACGTTTCTATGGAAACGACATAATTTCCTTTTGGGATACGACAATCACATTTCCGATCCACTAATCGTTCTTTACTGCATCCCTCACTCCCAAACATTGACGAATTCACACGGAAATTGCGTCGATATGAAATACGAGTACTATGTGTTCTAAGACATTTCCTTCTAAATCGAGTAAGGTTTCTATGGAAACGACAGGTTTTTCTTTTGGGATACGACAATCATATTTCCGATCCACTAATCGTTCTTTTCTGCATCCCTCACTCCCAAACATTGACGAATTCACACGGAAATTGCGTCGCTGTGAAATACGAGTACTATGTATTCTAAGACATTTCCTTCTAAATCGAGTAACGTTTCTATGGAAACGACAGGATTTTCTTTTGGGATACAATCACATTTCCGATCCACTAATCGTTCTTTACTGCATCCCTCACTTACAAACATTGACGATTTCACACGGAAATTCCGTCGCTGTGAAATACGAGTACTATGTGTTCTAAGACATTTCCTTCTAAATCCAGTTACGTTTTGATGGAAACGACAGGATTTTCTTTTGGGATACGACAATCACATTTCCGATCCACTAATCGTTCTTTACTGCATCCCACACTCCCAAACATTGACGAATTCACACGGAAATTGCGTCGCTATGAAATGCGTGTACTATGTGTTCTAAGACATTTCCTTCTAAATCGAGTAACGTTTCTATGGAAACGACAGGATTTTCTTTTGGGATACGACAATCACATTTCCGATCCACTAATCGTTCTTTACTGCATCCCTCACTTCCAAACATTGACGAATTCACACGGAAATTGCGTCGCTATGAAATGCGAGTACTATGTGTTCTAAGACATTTCCTTCTAAATGGAGTAACGTTTCTATGGAAACGACAGGATTTTCTTTTGGAATACGACAATCACATTTCCGAACCACTAATCGTTCTTTTCTGCATCCCTCACTCCCAAACATTGACGAATTCACACGGAAATTGCGTCGCTATGAAATACGAGTACTATGTGTTCTAAGACATTTCCTTCTAAATAGAGTAACGTTTCTATGGAAACGACAGGATTTTCTTTTGGGATACGACAATCACATTTCCGATCCACTAATCGTTCTTTACTGTATCCCTCACTCCCAAACGATGATGAATTCACACGGAAAGTGCGTCGCTGTGAAATACGAGTACTATGTGTTCTAAGACATTTCCTTCTAAATCGAGTAACGTTTCTATGGAAACGACAGGATTTTCTTTTGGGATACGACAATCACATTTCCGATCCACTAATCGTTCTTTACTGCATCCCTCACTCCCAAACATTGACGAATTCACACGGAAATTCCGTCGCTGTGAAATACGAGTACTATGTATTCTAAGACATTTCCTTCTAAATCGAGTAACGTTTCTATGGAAACGACAGGATTTTCTTTTGGGATACGACAATCACATTTCCGATCCACTAATCGTTCTTTACTGCATCCCTCACTCCCAAACATTGACGAATTCACACGGAAATTGCGTCGCTGTGAAATACGAGTACTGTGTGTTCTAAGACATTTCCTTCTAAATCGAGTAACGTTTCTATGGAAACGACAGGATTTTCATTTGGGATACAATCACATTTCCGATCCACTAATCGTTCTTTACTGCATCCCTCACTCCCAAACATTGACGAATTCACACGGAAATTGCGTCGCGGTGAAATACGAGTACTATGTGTTCTAAGACATTTCCTTCTAAATCGAGTAACGTTTCTATGGAAACGACAGGATTTTCTTTTGGGATACGACAATCACATTTCGGATCCACTAATCGTTCTTTACTGCATCCCTCACTCCCAAACATTGACGAATTCACACGGAAATTGCGTCGCTATGAAATACGAGTACTATGTGTTCTGAGACATTTCCTTCTAAATCGAGTAACGTTTCTATGGAAACGACAGGATTTTCTTTTGGGATACGACAATCACATTTCCGATCCACTAATCCTTCTTTACTGCATCCATCACTCCCAAACATTGACGAATTCACACGGAAATTCCGTCGCTGTGAAATACGAGTACTATGTGTTCTAAGACATTTCCTTCTAAATAGAGTAACGTTTCTATGGAAACGACAGGATTTTCTTTAGGGATACGACAATCACATTTCAGGTCCACTAATCGTTCTTTACTGCACCCCTCACTCCCAAACATTGACGAATTCACACGGAGATTGCGTCGCTGTGAAATACGAGTACTATGTGTTCTAAGACATTTCCTTCTAAATCGATAAACGTTTCTATGGAAACGACAGGATTTTCTTTTGGGATACGACAATCACATTTCCGATCCACTAATCGTTCTTTACTGCATCCCTCACTCCCAAACATTGACGAATTCACACGGAAATTGCGTCGCTGTGAATTACGAGTACTATGTGTTCTAAGACATTTCCTTCCAAATCGAGTAACGTTTCTATGGAAACGACAGGATTTTCTTTTGGGATACGACAATCACATTTCCGATCCACTAATCGTTCTTTACTGCATCCCTCACTCCCAAACATTGACGAATTCACACGGAAGTTGCGTCGCTATGAAATACGAGTACTAAGTGTTCTAAGACATTTCCTTGTAAATTGAGTAAAGTTTCTATGGAAACGACAAGATTTTCTTTTGGGATACGACAATCACATTTCAGATCCACTAATCGCTCTTTACTGCATCCCTCACTCCCAAACATTGACGAATTCACACGGAAATTGCGTCGCTTTGAAATACGAGTACTATGTGTTCTAAGACATTTCCTTCTAAATCGAGTAACGTTTCTATGGAAACGACATAATTTCCTTTTGGGATACGACAATCACATTTCCGATCCACTAATCGTTCTTTACTGCATCCCTCACTCCCAAACATTGACGAATTCACACGGAAATTGCGTCGATATGAAATACGAGTACTATGTGTTCTAAGACATTTCCTTCTAAATCGAGTAAGGTTTCTATGGAAACGACAGGTTTTTCTTTTGGGATACGACAATCATATTTCCGATCCACTAATCGTTCTTTTCTGCATCCCTCACTCCCAAACATTGACGAATTCACACGGAAATTGCGTCGCTGTGAAATACGAGTACTATGTATTCTAAGACATTTCCTTCTAAATCGAGTAACGTTTCTATGGAAACGACAGGATTTTCTTTTGGGATACAATCACATTTCCGATCCACTAATCGTTCTTTACTGCATCCCTCACTTACAAACATTGACGATTTCACACGGAAATTCCGTCGCTGTGAAATACGAGTACTATGTGTTCTAAGACATTTCCTTCTAAATCCAGTTACGTTTTGATGGAAACGACAGGATTTTCTTTTGGGATACGACAATCACATTTCCGATCCACTAATCGTTCTTTACTGCATCCCACACTCCCAAACATTGACGAATTCACACGGAAATTGCGTCGCTATGAAATGCGTGTACTATGTGTTCTAAGACATTTCCTTCTAAATCGAGTAACGTTTCTATGGAAACGACAGGATTTTCTTTTGGGATACGACAATCACATTTCCGATCCACTAATCGTTCTTTACTGCATCCCTCACTCCCAAACATTGACGAATTCACACGGAAATTGCGTCGCTATGAAATGCGAGTACTATGTGTTCTAAGACATTTCCTTCTAAATGGAGTAACGTTTCTATGGAAACGACAGGATTTTCTTTTGGGATACGACAATCACATTTCCGATCCACTAATCGTTCTTTACTGCATCCCTCACTCCCAAACGATGATGAATTCACACGGAAAGTGCGTCGCTGTGAAATACGAGTACTATGTGTTCTAAGACATTTCCTTCTAAATCGAGTAACGTTTCTATGGAAACGACAGGATTTTCTTTTGGGATACGACAATCACATTTCCGATCCACTAATCGTTCTTTACTGCATCCCTCACTCCCAAACATTGACGAATTCACACGGAAATTGCGTCGCTATGAAATACGAGTACTATGTGTTCTAAGACATTTCCTTCTAAATAGAGTAACGTTTCTATGGAAACGACAGGATTTTCTTTTGGGATACGACAATCACATTTCCGATCCACTAATCGTTCTTTACTGCATCCCTCACTCCTAAACATTGACGAATTCACACGGAAATTGCGTCGCTGAGAATTACGAGTACTATGTGTTCTGAGACATTTCCTTCTAAATCGAGTAACGTTTCTATGGAAACGACAGGATTTTCTTTTGGGATACGACAATCACATTTCCGATCCACTAATCGTTCTTTACTGCATCCCTCACTCCCAAACATTGACGAATTCACACGGAAATTGCGTCGCTATGAAATACGAGTACTATGTGTTCTAAGACATTTCCTTTTAAATCGAGTAACGTTTCTATGGAAACGACAGGATTTTCTTTTGGGATACGACAATCACATTTCCGATCCACTAACCGTTCTTTACTGCATCCCTCACTCCCAAACATTGACGAATTCACACGGAAGTTGCGTCGCTATGAAATACGAGTACTAAGTGTTCTAAGACATTTCCTTGTAAATTGAGTAACGTTTCTATGGAAACGACAGGATATTCTTTTGGGATACGACAATCACATTTCAGATCCACTAATCGCTCTTTACTGCATCCCTCACTCCCAAACATTGACGAATTCACACGGAAATTGCGTCGCTTTGAAATACGAGTACTATGTGTTCTAAGACATTTCCTTCTAAATCGAGTAACGTTTCTATGGAAACGACATAATTTCCTTTTGGGATACGACAATCACATTTCCGATCCACTAATCGTTCTTTACTGCATCCCTCACTCCCAAACATTGACGAATTCACACGGAAATTGCGTCGATATGAAATACGAGTACTATGTGTTCTAAGACATTTCCTTCTAAATCGAGTAAGGTTTCTATGGAAACGACAGGTTTTTCTTTTGGGATACGACAATCATATTTCCGATCCACTAATCGTTCTTTTCTGCATCCCTCACTCCCAAACATTGACGAATTCAAACGGAAATTGCGTCGCTGTGAAATACGAGTACTATGTATTCTAAGACATTTCCTTCTAAATCGAGTAACGTTTCTATGGAAACGACAGGATTTTCTTTTGGGATACAATTACATTTCCGATCCACTAATCGTTCTTTACTGCATCCCTCACTTCCAAACATTGACGAATTCACACGGAAATTCCGTCGCTGTGAAATACGAGTACTATGTGTTCTAAGACATTTCCTTCTAAATCCAGTAACGTTTTGATGGAAACGACAGGATTTTCTTTTGGTATACGACAATCACATTTCCGATCCACTAATCGTTCTTTACTGCATCCCACACTCCCAAACATTGACGAATTCACACGGAAATTGCGTCGCTGTGAAATACGAGTACTATGTGTTCTAAGACATTTCCTTCTAAATCGAGTAACGTTTCTATGGAAACGACAGGATTTTCTTTTGGGATACGACAATCACATTTCCGATCCACTAATCGTTCTTTACTGCATCCCTCACTCCCAAACATTGACGAATTCACACGGAAATTCCGTCGCTGTGAAATACGAGTACTATGTATTCTAAGACATTTCCTTCTAAATCGAGTAACGTTTCTATGGAAACGACAGGATTTTCTTTTGGGATACGACAATCACATTTCCGATCCACTAATCGTTCTTTACTGCATCCCTCACTCCCAAACATTGACGAATTCACACGGAAATTGCGTCGCTGTAAATACGAGTACTGTGTGTTCTAAGACATTTCCTTCTAAATCGAGTAACGTTTCTATGGAAACGACAGGATTTTCATTTGGGATACAATCACATTTCCGATCCACTAATCGTTCTTTACTGCATCCCTCACTCCCAAACATTGACGAATTCACACGGAAATTGCGTCGCGGTGAAATACGAGTACTATGTGTTCTAAGACATTTCCTTCTAAATCGAGTAACGTTTCTATGGAAACGACAGGATTTTCTTTTGGGATACGACAATCACATTTCGTAACCACTAATCGTTCTTTACTGCATCCCTCACTCCCAAACATTGACGAATTCACACGGAAATTGCGTCGCTATGAAATACGAGTACTATGTGTTCTGAGACATTTCCTTCTAAATCGAGTAACGTTTCTATGGAAACGACAGGATTTTCTTTTGGGATACGACAATCACATTTCCGATCCACTAATCCTTCTTTACTGCATCCATCACTCCCAAACATTGACGAATTCACACGGAAATTCCGTCGCTGTGAAATACGAGTACTATGTGTTCTAAGACATTTCCTTCTAAATAGAGTAACGTTTCTATGGAAACGACAGGATTTTCTTTAGGGATACGACAATCACATTTCAGGTCCACTAATCGTTCTTTACTGCACCCCTCACTCCCAAACATTGACGAATTCACACGGAGATTGCGTCGCTGTGAAATACGAGTACTATGTGTTCTAAGACATTTCCTTCTAAATCGACAAACGTTTCTATGGAAACGACAGGATTTTCTTTTGGGATACGACAATCACATTTCCGATCCACTAATCGTTCTTTACTGCATCCCTCACTCCCAAACATTGACGAATTCACACGGAAATTGCGTCGCTGTGAATTACGAGTACTATGTGTTCTAAGACATTTCCTTCTAAATCGAGTAACGTTTCTATGGAAACGACAGGATTTTCTTTTGGGATACGACAATCACATTTCCGAACCACTAATCGTTCTTTTCTGCATCCCTCACTCCCAAACATTGACGAATTCACACGGAAATTGCGTCGCTATGAAATACGAGTACTATGTGTTCTAAGACATTTCCTTCTAAATAGAGTAACGTTTCTATGGAAACGACAGGATTTTCTTTTGGGATACGACAATCACATTTCGGATCCACTAATCGTTCTTTACTGCATCCCTCACTCCTAAACATTGACGAATTCACACGGAAATTGCGTCGCTGAGAATTACGAGTACTATGTGTTCTAAGACATTTCCTTCTAAATCGAGTAACGTTTCTATGGAAACGACAGGATTTTCTTTTGGGATACGACAATCACATTTCCGATCCACTAATCGTTCTTTACTGCATCCCTCACTCCCAAACATTGACGAATTCACACGGAAGTTGCGTCGCTATGAAATACGAGTACTAAGTGTTCTAAGACATTTCCTTGTAAATTGAGTAACGTTTCTATGGAAACGACAAGATTTTCTTTTGGGATACGACAATCACATTTCAGATCCACTAATCGCTCTTTACTGCATCCCTCACTCCCAAACATTGACGAATTCACACGGAAATTGCGTCGCTTTGAAATACGAGTACTATGTGTTCTAAGACATTTCCTTCTAAATCGAGTAACGTTTCTATGGAAACGACATAATTTCCTTTTGGGATACGACAATCACATTTCCGATCCACTAATCGTTCTTTACTGCATCCCTCACTCCCAAACATTGACGAATTCACACGGAAATTGCGTCGATATGAAATACGAGTACTATGTGTTCTAAGACATTTCCTTCTAAATCGAGTAAGGTTTCTATGGAAACGACAGGTTTTTCTTTTGGGATACGACAATCATATTTCCGATCCACTAATCGTTCTTTTCTGCATCCCTCACTCCCAAACATTGACGAATTCACACGGAAATTGCGTCGCTGTGAAATACGAGTACTATGTATTCTAAGACATTTCCTTCTAAATCGAGTAACGTTTCTATGGAAACGACAGGATTTTCTTTTGGGATACAATCACATTTCCGATCCACTAATCGTTCTTTACTGCATCCCTCACTTACAAACATTGACGATTTCACACGGAAATTCCGTCGCTGTGAAATACGAGTACTATGTGTTCTAAGACATTTCCTTCTAAATCCAGTTACGTTTTGATGGAAACGACAGGATTTTCTTTTGGGATACGACAATCACATTTCCGATCCACTAATCGTTCTTTACTGCATCCCACACTCCCAAACATTGACGAATTCACACGGAAATTGCGTCGCTATGAAATGCGTGTACTATGTGTTCTAAGACATTTCCTTCTAAATCGAGTAACGTTTCTATGGAAACGACAGGATTTTCTTTTGGGATACGACAATCACATTTCCGATCCACTAATCGTTCTTTACTGCATCCCTCACTCCCAAACATTGACGAATTCACACGGAAATTGCGTCGCTATGAAATGCGAGTACTATGTGTTCTAAGACATTTCCTTCTAAATGGAGTAACGTTTCTATGGAAACGACAGGATTTTCTTTTGGGATACGACAATCACATTTCCGAACCACTAATCGTTCTTTTCTGCATCCCTCACTCCCAAACATTGACGAATTCACACGGAAATTGCGTCGCTATGAAATATGAGTACTATGTGTTCTAAGACATTTCCTTCTAAATAGAGTAACGTTTCTATGGAAACGACAGGATTTTCTTTTGGGATACGACAATCACATTTCCGATCCACTAATCGTTCTTTACTGTATCCCTCACTCCCAAACGATGATGAATTCACACGGAAAGTGCGTCGCTGTGAAATACGAGTACTATGTGTTCTAAGACATTTCCTTCTAAATCGAGTAACGTTTCTATGGAAACGACAGGATTTTCTTTTGGGATACGACAATCACATTTCCGATCCACTAATCGTTCTTTACTGCATCCCTCACTCCCAAACATTGACGAATTCACACGGAAATTCCGTCGCTGTGAAATACGAGTACTATGTATTCTAAGACATTTCCTTCTAAATCGAGTAACGTTTCTATGGAAACGACAGGATTTTCTTTTGGGATACGACAATCACATTTCCGATCCACTAATCGTTCTTTACTGCATCCCTCACTCCCAAACATTGACGAATTCACACGGAAATTGCGTCGCTGTGAAATACGAGTACTGTGTGTTCTAAGACATTTCCTTCTAAATCGAGTAACGTTTCTATGGAAACGACAGGATTTTCATTTGGGATACAATCACATTTCCGATCCACTAATCGTTCTTTACTGCATCCCTCACTCCCAAACATTGACGAATTCACACGGAAATTGCGTCGCGGTGAAATACGAGTACTATGTGTTCTAAGACATTTCCTTCCAAATCGAGTAACGTTTCTATGGAAACGACAGGATTTTCTTTTGGGATACGACAATCACATTTCGGATCCACTAATCGTTCTTTACTGCATCCCTCACTCCCAAACATTGACGAATTCACACGGAAATTGCGTCGCTATGAAATACGAGTACTATGTGTTCTGAGACATTTCCTTCTAAATCGAGTAACGTTTCTATGGAAACGACAGGATTTTCTTTTGGGATACGACAATCACATTTCCGATCCACTAATCCTTCTTTACTGCATCCATCACTCCCAAACATTGACGAATTCACACGGAAATTCCGTCGCTGTGAAATACGAGTACTATGTGTTCTAAGACATTTCCTTCTAAATAGAGTAACGTTTCTATGGAAACGACAGGATTTTCTTTAGGGATACGACAATCACATTTCAGGTCCACTAATCGTTCTTTACTGCACCCCTCACTCCCAAACATTGACGAATTCACACGGAGATTGCGTCGCTGTGAAATACGAGTACTATGTGTTCTAAGACATTTCCTTCTAAATCGATAAACGTTTCTATGGAAACGACAGGATTTTCTTTTGGGATACGACAATCACATTTCCGATCCACTAATCGTTCTTTACTGCATCCCTCACTCCCAAACATTGACGAATTCACACGGAAATTGCGTCGCTGTGAATTACGAGTACTATGTGTTCTAAGACATTTCCTTCCAAATCGAGTAACGTTTCTATGGAAACGACAGGATTTTCTTTTGGGATACGACAATCACATTTCCGAACCACTAATCGTTCTTTTCTGCATGCCTCACTCCCAAACATTGACGAATTCACACGGAAATTGCGTCGCTATGAAATACGAGTACTATGTGTTCTAAGACATTTCCTTCTAAATAGAGTAACGTTTCTATGGAAACGACAGGATTTTCTTTTGGGATACGACAATCACATTTCGGATCCACTAATCGTTCTTTACTGCATCCCTCACTCCTAAAGATTGACGAATTCACACGGAAATTGCGTCGCTGAGAATTACGAGTACTATGTGTTCTAAGACATTTCCTTCTAAATCGAGTAACGTATCTATGGAAACGACAGGATTTTCTTTTGGGATACGACAATCACATTTCCGATCCACTAATCGTTCTTTACTGCATCCCTCACTCCCAAACATTGACGAATTCACACGGAAGTTGCGTCGCTATGAAATACGAGTACTAAGTGTTCTAAGACATTTCCTTGTAAATTGAGTAAAGTTTCTATGGAAACGACAAGATTTTCTTTTGGGATACGACAATCACATTTCCGATCCACTAATCGTTCTTTACTGCATCCCTCACTTACAAACATTGACGATTTCACACGGAAATTCCGTCGCTGTGAAATACGAGTACTATGTGTTCTTAGACATTTCCTTCTAAATCCAGTTACGTTTTGATGGAAACGACAGGATTTTCTTTTGGGATACGACAATCACATTTCGGATCCACTAATCGTTCTTTACTGCATCCCTCACTCCTAAACATTGACGAATTCACACGGAAATTGCGTCGCTGAGAATTACGAGTACTATGTGTTCTAAGACATTTCCTTCTAAATCGAGTAACGTATCTATGGAAACGACAGGATTTTCTTTTGGGATACGACAATCACATTTCCGATCCACTAATCGTTCTTTACTGCATCCCACACTCCCAAACATTGACGAATTCACACGGAAATTGCGTCGCTATGAAATGCGTGTACTATGTGTTCTAAGACATTTCCTTCTAAATCGAGTAACGTTTCTATGGAAACGACAGGATTTTCTTTTGGGATACGACAATCACATTTCCGATCCACTAATCGTTCTTTACTGCATCCCTCACTCCCAAACATTGACGAATTCACACGGAAATTGCGTCGCTATGAAATGCGAGTACTATGTGTTCTAAGACATTTCCTTCTAAATGGAGTAACGTTTCTATGGAAACGACAGGATTTTCTTTTGGGATACGACAATCACATTTCCGATCCACTAATCGTTCTTTACTGCATCCCTCACTCCCAAACGATGATGAATTCACACGGAAAGTGCGTCGCTGTGAAATACGAGTACTATGTGTTCTAAGACATTTCCTTCTAAATCGAGTAACGTTTCTATGGAAACGACAGGATTTTCTTTTGGGATACGACAATCACATTTCCGATCCACTAATCGTTCTTTACTGCATCCCTCACTCCCAAACATTGACGAATTCACACGGAAATTGCGTCGCTATGAAATGCGAGTACTATGTGTTCTAAGACATTTCCTTCTAAATCGAGTAACGTTTCTATGGAAACGACAGGATTTTCTTTTGGGATACGACAATCACATTTCCGATCCACTAATCGTTCTTTACTGTATCCCTCACTCCCGAACGATGAAGAATTCACACGGAAAGTGCGTCGCTGTGAAATACGAGTACTATGTGTTCTAAGACATTTCCTTCTAAATCGAGTAACGTTTCTATGGAAACGACAGGATTTTCCTTTGGGATACGACAATCACATTTCCGATCCACTAATCGTTCTTTACTGCATCCCTCACTCCCAAACATTGACGAATTCACACGGAAGTTGCGTCGCTATGAAATGCGAGTACTATGTGTTCTAAGACATTTCCTTCTAAATCGAGTAACGTTTCTATGGAAACGACAGGAATTTCTTTTGGGATACGACAATCACATTTCCGATCCACTAATCGTTCTTTACTGCATCCCTTACTGCCAAACATTGACGAATTCACACGGAAGTTGCGTCGCTATGAAATGCGAGTACTATGTGTTCTAAGACATTTCCTTCTAAATCGAGTAACGTTTCTATGGAAACGACAGGATTTTCTTCTGGTATACGACAATCACATTTCTGATCCACTAATCGTTCATTACTGCATCCCTCACTCCCAAACATTGACGAATTCACACGGAAATTGCGTCGCTATGAAATGCGAGTACTATGTGTTCTAGGACATTTCCTTCTAAATCGAGTAACGTTTCTATGGAAACGACAGGATTTTCTTTTGGGATACGACAATCACATTTCCGATCCACTAATCGTTCTTTACTGCATCCCTCACTCCCAAACGATGATGAATTCACACGGAAAGTGCGTCGCTGTGAAATACGAGTACTATGTGTTCTAAGACATTCCCTTCTAAATCGAGTAACGTTTCTATGGAAACGACAGGATTTTCTTTTGGGATACGACAATCACATTTCCGATCCACTAATCGTTCTTTACTGCATCCCTCACTCCCAAACATTGACGAATTCACACGGAAGTTGCGTCGCTATGAAATGAGAGTACTATGTGTTCTAAGACATTTCCTTCTAAATCGAGTAACGTTTCTATGGAAACGACAGGATTTTCTTTTGGGATACGACAATCACATTTCCGATCCACTAATCGTTCTTTACTGCATCCCTCACTCCCAAACGATGATGAATTCACACGGAAAGTGCGTCGCTGTGAAATACGAGTACTATGTGTTCTAAGACATTTCTTTCTAAATCGAGTAACGTTTCTATGGAAACGACAGGATTTTCTTTTGGGATACGATAATCACATTTCCGATCCACTAATCGTTCTTTACTGCATCCCTCATTCCCAAACATTGACGAATTCACACGGAAGTTGCGTCGCTATGAAATGCGAGTACTATGTGTTCTAAGACATTTCCTTCTAAATCGAGTAACGTTTCTATGGAAACGACAGGATTTTCTTTTGGGATACGACAATCACATTTCCGATCCACTAATCGTTCATTACTGCATCCCTTACTGCCAAACATTGACGAATTCACACGGAAGTTGCGTCGCTATGAAATGCGAGTACTATGTGTTCTAAGACATTTCCTTCTAAATCGAGTAACGTTTCTATGGAAACGACAGGATTTTCTTTTGGTATACGACAATCACATTTCCGATCCACTAATCGTTCATTACTGCATCCCTCACTCCCAAACATTGACGAATTCACACGGAAATTGCGTCGCTATGAAATACGAGTACTATGTGTTCTAAGACATTTCCTTCTAAATCGAGTAACGTTTCTATGGAAACGACAGGATTTTCTTTTGGGATACGACAATCACATTTCCGATCCGCTAATCGTTCTTTACTGCATCCCTCACTCCCAAACATTGACGAATTCACACGGAAGTTGCGTCGCTATGAAATGCGAGTACTATGTGTTCTAAGACATTTCCTTCTAAATCGAGTAACGTTTCTATGGAAACGACAGGATTTTCTTTTGGGATACGACAATCACATTTCCGATCCACTAATCGTTCTTTACTGCATCCCTCACTCCCAAACATTGACGAATTCACACGGAAATTGCGTCGCTATGAAATGCGAGTACTATGTGTTCCAAGACATTTCCTTCTAAATCGAGCAACGTTTCTATGGAAACGACAGGATTTTCTTTTGGGATACGACAATCACATTTTCGATCCACTAATCGTTCTTTACTGCATCCCTCACTACCAAACATTGACGAATTCACACGGAAATTGCGTCGCTATGAAATACGAGTACTATGTGTTCTAAGACATTTCCTTCTAAATCGAGTAACGATTCTATGGAAACGACAGGTTTTTCTTTTGGGATACGACAATCACATTTCTGATCCACTAATCGTTCTTTTCTGCATCCCTCACTCCCAAACATTGACGAATTCACACGGAAATTGCGTCGCTGTGAAATACGAGTACTATGTATTCTAAGACATTTCCTTCTAAATCGAGTAACGTTTCTATGGAAACGACAGGATTTTCTTTTGGGATACAATCACATATCCGATCCACTAAACGTTCTTTACTGCATCCCTCACTCCCAAACATTGACGAATTCACACGGAAATTGCGTCGCTGTGAAATACGAGTACTATGTGTTCTAAGACATTTCCTTCTAAATCGAGTAACGTTTCTATGGAAACGACAGGATTTTCTTTTGGGATACGACAATCACATTTCCGATCCACTAATCGTTCTTTACTGCATCCCTCACTCCCAAACATTGACGAATTCACACGGAAATTCCGTCGCTGTGAAATACGAGTACTATGTATTCTAAGACATTTCCTTCTAAATCGAGTAACGTTTCTATGGAAACGACAGGATTTTCTTTTGGGATACGACAATCACATTTCCGATCCACTAATCGTTCTTTACTGCATCCCTCACTCCCAAACATTGACGAATTCACACGGAAATTGCGTCGCTGTGAAATACGAGTACTGTGTGTTCTAAGACATTTCCTTCTAAATCGAGTAACGTTTCTATGGAAACGACAGGATTTTCATTTGGGATACAATCACATTTCCGATCCACTAATCGTTCTTTACTGCATCCCTCACTCCCAAACATTGACGAATTCACACGGAAGTTGCGTCGCTATGAAATACGAGTACTAAGTGTTCTAAGACATTTCCTTGTAAATTGAGTAAAGTTTCTATGGAAACGACAAGATTTTCTTTTGGGATACGACAATCACATTTCAGATCCACTAATCGCTCTTTACTGCATCCCTCACTCCCAAACATTGACGAATTCACACGGAAATTGCGTCGCTTTGAAATACGAGTACTATGTGTTCTAAGACATTTCCTTCTAAATCGAGTAACGTTTCTATGGAAACGACATAATTTCCTTTTGGGATACGACAATCACATTTCCGATCCACTAATCGTTCTTTACTGCATCCCTCACTCCCAAACATTGACGAATTCACACGGAAATTGCGTCGATATGAAATACGAGTACTATGTGTTCTAAGACATTTCCTTCTAAATTGAGTAAGGTTTCTATGGAAACGACAGGTTTTTCTTTTGGGATACGACAATCATATTTCCGATCCACTAATCGTTCTTTTCTGCATCCCTCACTCCCAAACATTGACGAATTCACACGGAAATTGCGTCGCTGTGAAATACGAGTACTATGTATTCTAAGACATTTCCTTCTAAATCGAGTAACGTTTCTATGGAAACGACAGGATTTTCTTTTGGGATACAATCACATTTCCGATCCACTAATCGTTCTTTACTGCATCCCTCACTTACAAACATTGACGATTTCACACGGAAATTCCGTCGCTGTGAAATACGAGTACTATGTGTTCTTAGACATTTCCTTCTAAATCCAGTTACGTTTTGATGGAAACGACAGGATTTTCTTTTGGGATACGACAATCACATTTCCGATCCACTAATCGTTCTTTACTGCATCCCACACTCCCAAACATTGACGAATTCACACGGAAATTGCGTCGCTATGAAATGCGTGTACTATGTGTTCTAAGACATTTCCTTCTAAATCGAGTAACGTTTCTATGGAAACGACAGGATTTTCTTTTGGGATACGACAATCACATTTCCGATCCACTAATCGTTCTTTACTGCATCCCTCACTCCCAAACATTGACGAATTCACACGGAAATTGCGTCGCTATGAAATGCGAGTACTATGTGTTCTAAGACATTTCCTTCTAAATGGAGTAACGTTTCTATGGAAACGACAGGATTTTCTTTTGGGATACGACAATCACATTTCCGATCCACTAATCGTTCTTTACTGCATCCCTCACTCCCAAACGATGATGAATTCACACGGAAAGTGCGTCGCTGTGAAATACGAGTACTATGTGTTCTAAGACATTTCCTTCTAAATCGAGTAACGTTTCTATGGAAACGACAGGATTTTCTTTTGGGATACGACAATCACATTTCCGATCCACTAATCGTTCTTTACTGCATCCCTCACTCCCAAACATTGACGAATTCACACGGAAATTGCGTCGCTATGAAATGCGAGTACTATGTGTTCTAAGACATTTCCTTCTAAATCGAGTAACGTTTCTATGGAAACGACAGGATTTTCTTTTGGGATACGACAATCACATTTCCGATCCACTAATCGTTCTTTACTGTATCCCTCACTCCCGAACGATGAAGAATTCACACGGAAAGTGCGTCGCTGTGAAATACGAGTACTATGTGTTCTAAGACATTTCCTTCTAAATCGAGTAACGTTTCTATGGAAACGACAGGATTTTCCTTTGGGATACGACAATCGCATTTCCGATCCACTAATCGTTCTTTACTGCATCCCTCACTCCCAAACATTGACGAATTCACACGGAAGTTGCGTCGCTATGAAATGCGAGTACTATGTGTTCTAAGACATTTCCTTCTAAATCGAGTAACGTTTCTATGGAAACGACAGGAATTTCTTTTGGGATACGACAATCACATTTCCGATCCACTAATCGTTCTTTACTGCATCCCTTACTGCCAAACATTGACGAATTCACACGGAAGTTGCGTCGCTATGAAATGCGAGTACTATGTGTTCTAAGACATTTCCTTCTAAATCGAGTAACGTTTCTATGGAAACGACAGGATTTTCTTCTGGTATACGACAATCACATTTCTGATCCACTAATCGTTCATTACTGCATCCCTCACTCCCAAACATTGACGAATTCACACGGAAATTGCGTCGCTATGAAATGCGAGTACTATGTGTTCTAGGACATTTCCTTCTAAATCGAGTAACGTTTCTATGGAAACGACAGGATTTTCTTTTGGGATACGACAATCACATTTCCGATCCACTAATCGTTCTTTACTGCATCCCTCACTCCCAAACGATGATGAATTCACACGGAAAGTGCGTCGCTGTGAAATACGAGTACTATGTGTTCTAAGACATTCCCTTCTAAATCGAGTAACGTTTCTATGGAAACGACAGGATTTTCTTTTGGGATACGACAATCACATTTCCGATCCACTAATCGTTCTTTACTGCATCCCTCACTCCCAAACATTGACGAATTCACACGGAAGTTGCGTCGCTATGAAATGAGAGTACTATGTGTTCTAAGACATTTCCTTCTAAATCGAGTAACGTTTCTATGGAAACGACAGGATTTTCTTTTGGGATACGACAATCACATTTCCGATCCACTAATCGTTCTTTACTGCATCCCTCACTCCCAAACGATGATGAATTCACACGGAAAGTGCGTCGCTGTGAAATACGAGTACTATGTGTTCTAAGACATTTCTTTCTAAATCGAGTAACGTTTCTATGGAAACGACAGGATTTTCTTTTGGGATACGATAATCACATTTCCGATCCACTAATCGTTCTTTACTGCATCCCTCATTCCCAAACATTGACGAATTCACACGGAAGTTGCGTCGCTATGAAATGCGAGTACTATGTGTTCTAAGACATTTCCTTCTAAATCGAGTAACGTTTCTATGGAAACGACAGGATTTTCTTTTGGGATACGACAATCACATTTCCGATCCACTAATCGTTCATTACTGCATCCCTTACTGCCAAACATTGACGAATTCACACGGAAGTTGCGTCGCTATGAAATGCGAGTACTATGTGTTCTAAGACATTTCCTTCTAAATCGAGTAACGTTTCTATGGAAACGACAGGATTTTCTTTTGGTATACGACAATCACATTTCCGATCCACTAATCGTTCATTACTGCATCCCTCACTCCCAAACATTGACGAATTCACACGGAAATTGCGTCGCTATGAAATACGAGTACTATGTGTTCTAAGACATTTCCTTCTAAATCGAGTAACGTTTCTATGGAAACGACAGGATTTTCTTTTGGGATACGACAATCACATTTCCGATCCGCTAATCGTTCTTTACTGCATCCCTCACTCCCAAACATTGACGAATTCACACGGAAGTTGCGTCGCTATGAAATGCGAGTACTATGTGTTCTAAGACATTTCCTTCTAAATCGAGTAACGTTTCTATGGAAACGACAGGATTTTCTTTTGGGATACGACAATCACATTTCCGATCCACTAATCGTTCTTTACTGCATCCCTCACTCCCAAACATTGACGAATTCACACGGAAATTGCGTCGCTATGAAATGCGAGTACTATGTGTTCCAAGACATTTCCTTCTAAATCGAGCAACGTTTCTATGGAAACGACAGGATTTTCTTTTGGGATACGACAATCACATTTTCGATCCACTAATCGTTCTTTACTGCATCCCTCACTACCAAACATTGACGAATTCACACGGAAATTGCGTCGCTATGAAATACGAGTACTATGTGTTCTAAGACATTTCCTTCTAAATCGAGTAACGATTCTATGGAAACGACAGGTTTTTCTTTTGGGATACGACAATCACATTTCTGATCCACTAATCGTTCTTTTCTGCATCCCTCACTCCCAAACATTGACGAATTCACACGGAAATTGCGTCGCTGTGAAATACGAGTACTATGTATTCTAAGACATTTCCTTCTAAATCGAGTAACGTTTCTATGGAAACGACAGGATTTTCTTTTGGGATACAATCACATATCCGATCCACTAAACGTTCTTTACTGCATCCCTCACTCCCAAACATTGACGAATTCACACGGAAATTGCGTCGCTGTGAAATACGAGTACTATGTGTTCTAAGACATTTCCTTCTAAATCGAGTAACGTTTCTATGGAAACGACAGGATTTTCTTTTGGGATACGACAATCACATTTCCGATCCACTAATCGTTCTTTACTGCATCCCTCACTCCCAAACATTGACGAATTCACACGGAAATTCCGTCGCTGTGAAATACGAGTACTATGTATTCTAAGACATTTCCTTCTAAATCGAGTAACGTTTCTATGGAAACGACAGGATTTTCTTTTGGGATACGACAATCACATTTCCGATCCACTAATCGTTCTTTACTGCATCCCTCACTCCCAAACATTGACGAATTCACACGGAAATTGCGTCGCTGTGAAATACGAGTACTGTGTGTTCTAAGACATTTCCTTCTAAATCGAGTAACGTTTCTATGGAAACGACAGGATTTTCATTTGGGATACAATCACATTTCCGATCCACTAATCGTTCTTTACTGCATCCCTCACTCCCAAACATTGACGAATTCACACGGAAATTGCGTCGCGGTGAAATACGAGTACTATGTGTTCTAAGACATTTCCTTCTAAATCGAGTAACGTTGCTATGGAAACGACAGGATTTTCTTTTGGGATACGACAATCACATTTCGGATCCACTAATCGTTCTTTACTGCATCCCTCACTCCCAAACATTGACGAATTCACACGGAAATTGCGTCGCTGTGAAATACGAGTACTATGTGTTCTAAGACATTTCCTTCTAAATCGAGTAACGTTTCTATGGATACGACAGGATTTTCTTTTGGGATAAGACAATCACATCTCCGATCCACTAATCGTTCTTTACTGCATCCCTCACTCCCAAACATTGACGAATTCACACGGAAATTCCGTCGCTGTGAAATACGAGCACTATGTGTTCTAAGACATATCCTTCTAAATCGAGTAACGTTTCTATGGAAACCACAGGATTTTTTTTTGGGATACGACAATCACATTTCCGATCCACTAATCGTTCTTTACTGCATCCCTCACTCCCAAACATTGACGAATTCACACGGAAATTGCGTCGCTGTGAAATACAAGTACTATGTGTTCTAAGACATTTCATTCTAAATCGAGTAACGTTACTGTGGAAACGACAGGATTTTCTTTTGGGATACGACAAACACATTTCCGATCCACTAATCGTTCTTTACTGCATCCCTCACTCCCTAACATTGACGAATTCACACGGAAATTGCGTCGCTATGAAATACGAATACTATGTGTTCTAAGACATTACCTTCTAAATCGAGTAACGTTTCTATGGAAACGACAGGTTTTTCTTTTGGGATACGACAATCACATTTCCGATCCACTAATCGTTCTTTACTGCATCCCTCACTCCCAAACATTGACGAATTCACACGGAAATTGCGTCGCTGTGAAATACGAGTACTATGTATTCTAAGACATTTCCTTCTAAATCGAGTAACGTTTCTATGGAAACGACAGGATTTTCTTTTGGGATACGACAATCACATTTCCGATCCACTAATCCTTCTTTACTGCATCCCTCACTCCCAAACATTGACGAATTCACACGGAAATTCCGTCGCTGTGAAATACGAGTACTATGTGTTCTAAGACATTTCCTTCTAAATAGAGTAACGTTTCTATGGAAACGACAGGATTTTCTTTAGGGATACGACAATCACATTTTGGATCCACTAATCGTTCTTTACTGCATCCCTCACTCCCAAACATTGACGAATTCACACGGAAATTGCGTCGCTGTGAAATACGAGTACTATGTGTTCTAAGACATTTCCTTCTAAATCGATAAACGTTTCTATGGAAACGACAGGATTTTCTTTTGGGATACGACAATCACATTTCCGATCCACTAATCGTTCTTTACTGCATCCCTCACTCCCAAACATTGACGAATTCACACGGAAATTGCGTCGCTGTGAATTACGAGTACTATGTGTTCTAAGACATTTCCTTCTAAATCGAGTAACGTTTCTATGGAAACGACAGGATTTTCTTTTGGGATACGACAATCACATTTCCGATCCACTAATCGTTCTTTACTGCATCCCTCACTCCCAAACATTGACGAATTCACACGGAAATTGCGTCGCTATGAAATACGAGTACTATGTGTTCTAAGACATTTCCTTTTAAATCGAGTAACGTTTCTATGGAAACGACAGGATTTTCTTTTGGGATACGACAATCACATTTCCGATCCACTAATCGTTCTTTACTGCATCCCTCACTCCCAAACATTGACGAATTCACACGGAAGTTGCGTCGCTATGAAATACGAGTACTAAGTGTTCTAAGACATTTCCTTCTAAATTGAGTAACGTTTCTATGGAAACGACAGGATTTTCTTTTGGGATACGACAATCACATTTCAGATCCACTAATCGCTCTTTACTGCATCCCTCACTCCCAAACATTGACGAATTCACACGAAATTGCGTCGCTTTGAAATACGAGTACTATGTGTTCTAAGACATTTCCTCCTAAATCGAGTAACGTTTCTATGGAAACGACATAATTTCCTTTTGGGATACGACAATCACATTTCCGATCCACTAATCGTTCTTTACTGCATCCCTCACTCCCAAACATTGACGAATTCACACGGAAATAGCGTCGATATGAAATACGAGTACTATGTGTTCTAAGACATTTCCTTCTAAATCGAGTAAGGTTTCTATGGAAACGACAGGTATTTCTTTTGGGATACGACAATCATATTTCCGATCCACTAATCGTTCTTTTCTGCATCCCTCACTCCCAAACATTGACGAATTCACACGGAAATTGCGTCGCTGTGAAATACGAGTACTATGTATTCTAAGACATTTCCTTCTAAATCGAGTAACGTTTCTATGGAAACGACAGGATTTTCTTTTGGGATACAATCACATTTCCGATCCACTAATCGTTCTTTACTGCATCCCTCACTTCCAAACATTGACGAATTCACACGGAAATTCCGTCGCTGTGAAATACGAGTACTATGTGTTCTAAGACATTTCCTTCTAAATCCAGTAACGTTTCGATGGAAACGACAGGATTTTCTTTTGGGATACGACAATCACATTTCCGATCCACTAATCGTTCTTTACTGCATCCCACACTCCCAAACATTGACGAATTCACACGGAAGTTGCGTCGCTATCAAATGCGAGTACTATGTGTTCTAAGACATTTCCTTCTAAATCGAGTAACGTTTCTATGGAAACGACAGGATTTTCTTTTGGGATACGACAATCTCATTTCCGATCCACTAATCCTTCTTTACTGCATCCCTCACTCCCAAACATTGACGAATTCACACGGAAATTCCGTCGCTGTGAATTACGAGTACTATTTGTTCTAAGACATTTCCTTCTAAATCGAGTAACGTTTCTATGGAAACGACAGGATTTTCTTTTGGGATACGACAATCACATTTCCGATCCACTAATCCTTCTTTACTGCATCCCTCACTCCCAAACATTGACGAATTCACACGGAAATTCCGTCGCTGTGAAATACGAGTACTATGTGTTCCAAGACATTTCCTTGTAAATAGAGTAACGTTTCTATGGAAACGACAGGATTTTCTTTTGGGAATCGACAATCACATTTCCGATCCACTAATCGTTCTTTACTGCATCCCTCACTCCCTAACATTGACGAATTCACACGGAAATTGCGTCGCTGTGAAATACGAGTACTATGTGTTCTAAGACATTGCCTTCTAAATCGAGTAAAGTTTCTATGGAAACGACAGGATTTTCTTTTGGGATACGACAATCACATTTCCGATCCACCAATCGATCTTTACTGCATCCCTCACTCCCAAACATTGACGAATTCACACGGAAATTGCGTCGCTGTGAAATACGAGTACTATGTGTTCTAAGACATTTCCTTCTAAATCGAGTAACGTTTCTATGGAAACGACAGGAATTTCTTTTGGGATACGACAATCACATTTCCGATCCACTAATCGTTCTTTACTGCATCCCTCACTCCCAAACATTGACGAATTCACACGGAAATTGCGTCGCTGTGAAATACGAGTACTATGTGTTCGAAGACATTTCTTTCTAATTCGAGTAACGTTTCTATGGAAACGACAGGATTTTCTTTTGGTATACGACAATCACATTTCCGATCCACTAATCGTTCTTTACTGCATCCCTCACTCCCAAACATTGACGAATTCACACGGAAATTGCGTCGCTATGAAATACGAGTACTATGTGTTCTAAGACATTTCCTTTTAAATCGAGTAACGTTTCTATGGAAACGACAGGATTTTCTTTTGGGATACGACAATCACATTTCCGATCCACTAATCGTTCTTTACTGCATCCCTCACTCCCAAACATTGACGAATTCACACGGAAGTTGCGTCGCTATGAAATACGAGTACTAAGTGTTCTAAGACATTTCCTTCTAAATCGAGTAACGTTTCTATGGAAACGACAGGATTTTCTTTTGGGATACGACAATCACATTTCAGATCCACTAATCGTTCTTTACTGCATCCCTCACTCCCAAACATTGACGAATTCACACGGAAATTGCGTCGCTTTGAAATACGAGTACTATGTGTTCTAAGACATTTCCTTCTAAATCGAGTAACGTTTCTATGGAAACGACATAATTTCCTTTTGGGATACGACAATCACATTTCCGATCCACTAATCGTTCTTTACTGCATCCCTCACTCCCAAACATTGACGAATTCACACGGAAATTGCGTCGCTATGAAATACGAGTACTATGTGTTCTAAGACATTTCATTCTAAATCGAGTAACGTTTCTATGGAAACGACAGGATTTTCTTTTGGGATACGACAATCACATTTCCGATCCACTAATCGTTCTTTACTGCATCCCTCACTCCCAAACATTGACGAATTCACACGGAAGTTGCGTCGCTATGAAATGCGAGTACTATGTGTTCGAAGACATTTCCTTCTAAATCGAGTAACGTTTCGAAGGTAACGACAGGATTTTCTTTTGGGATACGACAATCACATTTCCGATCCACTAATCGTTCTTTACTGCATCCCTCACTCCCAAACATTGACGAATTCACACGGAAATTGCGTCGCTATGAAATACGAGTACTATGTGTTCTAAGACATTTCCTTTTAAATCGAGTAACGTTTCTATGGAAACGACAGGATTTTCTTTTGGGATACGACAATCACATTTCCGATCCACTAATCGTTCTTTACTGCATCCCTCACTCCCAAACATTGACGAATTCACACGGAAGTTGCGTCGCTATGAAATACGAGTACTAAGTGTTCTAAGACATTTCCTTCTAAATCGAGTAACGTTTCTATGGAAACGACAGGATTTTCTTTTGGGATACGACAATCACATTTCAGATCCACTAATCGTTCTTTACTGCATCCCTCACTCCCAAACATTGTCGAATTCACACGGAAATTGCGTCGCTTTGAAATACGAGTACTATGTGTTCTAAGACATTTCCTTCTAAATCGAGTAACGTTTCTATGGAAACGACATAATTTCCTTTTGGGATACGACAATCACATTTCCGATCCACTAATCGTTCTTTACTGCATCCCTCACTCCCAAACATTGACGAATTCACACGGAAATTGCGTCGCTATGAAATACGAGTACTATGTGTTCTAAGACATTTCATTCTAAATCGAGTAACGTTTCTATGGAAACGACAGGATTTTCTTTTGGGATACGACAATCACATTTCCGATCCACTAATCGTTCTTTACTGCATCCCTCACTCCCAAACATTGACGAATTCACACGGAAGTTGCGTCGCTATGAAATGCGAGTACTATGTGTTCTAAGACATTTCCTTCTAAATCGAGTAACGTTTCGAAGGTAACGACAGGATTTTCTTTTGGGATACGACAATCACATTTCCGATCCACTAATCGTTCTTTACTGCATCCCACACTCCCAAACATTGACGAATTCACACGGAAGTTGCGTCGCTATGAAATGCGAGTACTATGTGTTCTAAGACATTTCCTTCTAAATCGAGTAACGTTTCTATGGAAACGACAGGATTTTCTTTTGGGATACGACAATCTCATTTCCGATCCACTAATCCTTCTTCACTGCATCCCTCACTCCCAAACATTGACGAATTCACACGGAAATTCCGTCGCTGTGAAATACGAGTACTATGTGTTCTAAGACATTTCCTTCTAAATAGAGTAACGTTTCTATGGAAACGACAGGATTTTCTTTTGCGATACGACAATCACATTTCCGATCCACTAATCGTTCTTTACTGCATCACTCACTCCCTAACATTGACGAATTCACACGGAAATTGCGTCGCTGTGAAATACGAGTACTATGTGTTCTAAGACATTGCCTCCTAAATCGAGTAACGTTTCTATGGAAACGACAGGATTTTCTTTTGGGATACGACAATCACATTTCCGATCCACCAATCGATCTTTACTGCATCCCTCACTCCCAAACATTGACGAATTCACACGGTAATTGCGTCGCTGTGAAATACGAGTACTATGTGTTCTAAGACATTTCCTTTTAAATCGAGTAACGTTTCTATGGAAACGACAGGAATTTCTTTTGGGATACGACAATCACATTTCCGATCCACTAATCGTTCTTTACTGCATCCCTCACTCCCAAACATTGACGAATTCACACGGAAGTTGCGTCGCTATGAAATACGAGTACTAAGTGTTCTAAGACATTTCCTTCTAAATCGAGTAACGTTTCTATGGAAACGACAGGATTTTCTTTTGGGATACGACAATCACATTTCAGATCCACTAATCGTTCTTTACTGCATCCCTCACTCCCAAACATTGACGAATTCACACGGAAATTGCGTCGCTTTGAAATACGAGTACTATGTGTTCTAAGACATTTCCTTCTAAATCGAGTAACGTTTCTATGGAAACGACATAATTTCCTTTTGGGATACGACAATCACATTTCCGATCCACTAATCGTTCTTTACTGCATCCCTCACTCCCAAACATTGACGAATTCACACGGAAATTGCGTCGCTATGAAATACGAGTACTATGTGTTCTAAGACATTTCCTTCTAAATCGAGTAACGTTTCTATGGAAACGACAGGATTTTCTTTTGGGATACGACAATCACATTTCCGATCCACTAATCGTTCTTTACTGCATCCCTCACTCCCAAACATTGACGAATTCACACGGTAATTGCGTCGCTATGAAATACGAGTACTATGTGTTCTAAGACATTTCCTTCTAAATCGAGTAACGTTTCTATGGAAGCAACAGGATTTTCTTTTGGGATACGACAATCACATTTCCGATCCACTAATTGTTCTTTACTGCATCCCTCACTCTCAAACATTGACGAATTCACACGGAAATTGCGTCGCTATGAAATACGAGTACTATGTGTTCTAAGACATTTCATTCTAAATCGAGTAACGTTTCTATGGAAACGACAGGATTTTCTTTTGGATACGACAATCACATTTCCGATCCACTAATCGTTCTTTACTGCATCCCTCACTCCCAAACATTGACGAATTCACACGGAAGTTGCGTCGCTATGAAATGCGAGTACTATGTGTTCTAAGACATTTCCTTCTAAATCGAGTAACGTTTCAATGGAAACGACAGGATTTTCTTTTGGAATACGACAATCACATTTCCGATCCACTAATCGTTCTTTACTGCATCCCTCACTCCCAAACATTGACGAATTCACACGGAAGTTGCGTCGCTATGAAATACGAGTACTATGTGTTCTAAGACATTTCCTTCTAAATCGAGTAACGTTTCGATGGAAACGACAGGATTTTCTTTTGGGATACGACAATCACATTTCCGATCCACTAATCGTTCTTTACTGCATCCCTCACTCCCAAACATTGACGAATTCACACGGAAATTGCGTCGCTATGAAATACGAGTACCATGTGTTCTAAGACATTTCCTTCTAAATCGAGTAACGTTTCTATGGAAACGACAGGATTTTCTTTTGGGATACGACAATCACATTTCCGATCCACTAATCGTTCTTTACTGCATCCCTCACTCCCAAACATTGACGAATTCACACGGAAATTGCGTCGCTATGAAATACGAGTACTATGTGTTCTAAGACATTTCCTTCTAAATCGAGTAACGTTTCTATGGAAGCAACAGGATTTTCTTTTGGGATACGACAATCACATTTCCGATCCACTAATTGTTCTTTACTGCATCCCTCACTCTCAAACATTGACGAATTCACACGGAAATTGCGTCGCTATGAAATACGAGTACTATGTGTTCTAAGACATTTCCTTCTAAATCGAGTAACGTTTCTATGGAAACGACAGGATTTTCTTTTGGGATACGACAATCACATTTCCGATCCACTAATCGTTCTTTACTGCATCCCTCACTCCCAAACATTGACGAATTCACACGGAAGTTGCGTCGCTATGAAATGCGAGTACTATGTGTTCTAAGACATTTCCTTCTAAATCGAGTAACGTTTCAATGGAAACGACAGGATTTTCTTTTGGAATACGACAATCACATTTCCGATCCACTAATCGTTCTTTACTGCATCCCTCACTCCCAAACATTGACGAATTCACACGGAAATTGCGTCGCTATGAAATACGAGTACTATGTGTTCTAAGACATTTCCTTCTAAATCGAGTAACGTTTCGATGGAAACGACAGGATTTTCTTTTGGGATACGACAATCACATTTCCGATCCACTAATCGTTCTTTACTGCATCCCACACTCCCAAACATTGACGAATTCACACGGAAGTTGCGTCGCTATGAAATGCGAGTACTATGTGTTCTAAGACATTTCCTTCTAAATCGAGTAACGTTTCTATGGAAACGACAGGATTTTCTTTTGGGATACGACAATCTCATTTCCGATCCACTAATCCCTCTTTACTGCATCCCTCACTCCCAAACATTGACGAATTCACACGGAAATTCCGTCGCTGTGAAATACGAGTACTATGTGTTCTAAGACATTTCCTTCTAAATCGAGTAACGTTTCTATGGAAACGACAGGATGTTCTTTTGGGATACGACAGTCACATTTCCGATCCACTAATCCTTCTTTACTGCATCCCTCACTCCCAAACATTGACGAATTCACCCGGAAATTCCGTCGCTGTGAAATACGAGTACTATGTGTTCTAAGACATTTCCTACTAAATAGAGTAACGTTTCTATGGAAACGACAGGATTTTCTTTTGGGATACGACAATCACATTTCGGATCCACTAATCGTTCTTTACTGCATCCCTCACTCCCAAACATTGACGAATTCACACGGAAATTGCGACGCAGTGAATTACGAGTACTATGTGTTCTAAGACATTGCCTTCTAAATCGAGTAACGTTTCCATGGAAACGACAGGATTTTCTTTTGGGATACGACAATCACATTTCCGATCCACTAATCGTTCTTTACTGCATCCCTCACTCCCAAACATTGACGAATTCACACGGAAATTGCGTCGCTGTGAAATACGAGTACTATGTGTTCTAAGACATTTCCTTCTAAATCGAGTAACGTTTCTATGGAAACGACAGGAGTTTCCTTTGGGATACGACAATCACATTTCCGATCCACTAATCGTTCTTTGCTGCATCCCTCACTCCCAAACATTGACGAATTCACACGGAAATTGCGTCGCTGTGAAATACGAGTACTATGTGTTCTAAGACATTTCCTTCTAAATCGAGTAACGTTTCTATGGAAACGACAGGATTTTCTTTTGGTATACGACAATCACATTTCCGATCCACTAATCGTTCTTTACTGCATCCCTCACTCCCAAACATTGACGAATTCACACGGAAATTGCGTCGCTATGAGATACGAGTACTATGTGTTCTAAGACATTTCCTTTTAAATCGAGTAACGTTTCTATGGAAACGACAGGATTTTCTTTTGGGATTCGACAATCACATTTCCGATCCACTAATCGTTCTTTACTGCATCCCTCACTCCCAAACATTGACGAATTCACACGGAAGTTGCGTCGCTATGAAATACGAGTACTAAGTGTTCTAAGACATTTCCTTCTAAATCGAGTAACGTTTCTATGGAAACGACAGGATTTTCTTTTGGGATACGTTAATCACATTTCAGATCCACTAATCGTTCTTTACTGCATCCCTCATTCCCAAACATTGACGAATTCACACGGAAATTGCGTCGCTTTGAAATACGAGTACTATGTGTTCTAAGACATTTCCTTCTAAATCGATTAACGTTTCTATGGAAACGACATAATTTCCTTTTGGGATACGACAATCACATTTCTGATCCACGAATCGTTCTTTACTGCATCCCTCACTCTCAAACATTGACGAATTCACACGGAAATTGCGTCGCTATGAAATACGAGTACTATGTGTACTAAGACATTTCCTTCTAAATCGAGTAACGTTTCTATGGAAACGACAGGATTTTTTTTTGGGATACGACAATCACATTCCCGATCCACTAATCGTTCTTTACTGCATCCCTCACTCCCAAACATTGACGAATTCACACGGAAGTTGCGTCGCTATGAAATGCGAGTACTATGTGTTCTAAGACATTTCCTTCTAAATCGAGTAACGTTTCTATGGAAACGACAGGATATTCTTTTGGGATACGACAATCACATTTCCGATCCACTAATCGTTCTTTACTGCATCCCTCACTCCCAAACATTGACGAATTCACACGGTAGTTGCGTCGCCATGAAATGCGAGTACTATGTGTTCTAAGACATTTCCTTCTAAATCGAGTAACGTTTCTATGGAAACGACAGGATTTTCTTTTGGGATACGACAATCACATTTCCGATCCACTAATCGTTCTTTACTGCATCCCTCACTCCCAAACATTGACGAATTCACACGGAAATTGTGTCGCTGTGAAATACGAGTACTATGTGTTCTAAGACATTTCCTTCTAAATCGAGTAACGTTTCAATGGAAACGACAGGATTTTCTTTTGGGATACGACAATCTCATTTCCGATCCACTAATCCTTCTTTACTGCATCCCTCACTCCCAAACATTGACGAATTCACACGGAAATTGCGTCGCTGTGAAATACGAGTACTATGTGTTCTAAGACATTTCCTTCTAAATCGAGTAACGTTTCTATGGAAACGACAGGATTTTCTTTTGGGATACGACAATCACATTTCCGATCCACTAATCGTTCTTTACTGCATCCCTCACTCCCAAACATTGACGAATTCACACGGAAATTGCGTCGCTGTGAAATACGAGTACAATGTGTTCTTAGACATTTCCTTCTAAATCGAGTAACGTTTCTATGGAAACGACAGGATTTTCTTTTCGGAAACGACAATCACATTTCCGATCCACTAATCGTTCTTTACTGCATCCCTCACTCCCAAACATTGACGAATTCACACGGAAATTGCGTCGCTATGAAATACGAGTACTATGTGTTCTAAGACATTTCCCTCTAAATTGAGTTACGTTTCTATGGAAACGACAGGTTTTTCTTTTGGGATACGACAATCACATTTCCGATCCACTAATCGTTCTTTACTGCGTCCCTCACTCCCAAACATTGACGAATACACACGGAAATTGCGTCGCTATGAAATACGAGTACTATGTGTTCTAAGACATTTCCTTCTAAATCGAGTAACGTTTCTATGGAAATGACAGGATTTTCTTTTGGGATACGACAATCACATTTCCGATCCACTAATCATTCTTTGCTGCATCCCTCACTCCCAAACATTGACGAATTCACACGGAAGTTGCGTCGCTATGAAATACGAGTACTATGTGTTGTAAGACATTTCCTTCTAAATCGAGTAACGTTTCTATGGAAACGACAGGATTTTCTTTTGGGATACGACAATCACATTTCCGATCCACTAATCGTTCTTTACTGCATCCCTCACTCCCAAACATTGACGAATTCACACGGAAGTTGCGTCGCCATGAAATGCGAGTACTATGTGTTCTAAGACATTTCCTTCTAAATCGAGTAACGTTTCTATGGAAACGACAGGATTTTCTTTTGGGATACGACAATCACATTTCCGATCCACTAATCGTTCTTTACTGCATCCCTCACTCCCAAACATTGACGAATTCACACGGAAATTGTGTCGCTGTGAAATACGAGTACTATGTGTTCTAAGACATTTCCTTCTAAATCGAGTAACGTTTCAATGGAAACGACAGGAATTTCTTTTGGGATACGACAACCTCATTTCCGATCCACTAATCCTTCTTTACTGCATCCCTCACTCCCAAACATTGACGAATTCACACGGAAATTGCGTCGCTGTGAAATACGAGTACTATGTGTTCTAAGACATTTCCTTCTAAATCGAGTAACGTTTCTATGGAAACGACAGGATTTTCTTTTGGGATACGACAATCACATTTCCGATCCACTAATCGTTCTTTACTGCATCCCTCACTCCCAAACATTGACGAATTCACACGGAAATTGCGTCGCTGTGAAATACGAGTACAATGTGTTCTAAGACATTTCCTTCTAAATCGAGTAACGTTTCTATGGAAACGACAGGATTTTCTTTTCGGAAACGACAATCACATTTCCGATCCACTAATCGTTCTTTACTGCATTCCTCACTCCCAAACATTGACGAATTCACATGGAAGTTGCGTCGCTATGAAATACGAGTACTATGTGTTCTAAGACACTTCCTTCTAAATCGAGTAACGTTTCTATGGAAACGACAGGATTTTCTTTTGGGATACGACAATCACATTTCCGATCAACTAATCGTTCTTTGCTGCATCCCTCACTCCCAAACATTGACGAATTCACACGGAAATTCCGTCGCTGTGAAATACGAGTACTATGTGTTCTAAGACATTTCCTTCTAAATCGAGTAACGTTTCTATGGAAACGACCGGATTTTCTTTTGGCATACGACAATCACATTTCCGATCCACTAATCGTTCTTTACTGCATCCCTCACTCCCAAACATTGACGAATTCACACGGAAATTGCGTCGCTGTGAAATACGAGTACTATGTGTTCTAAGACATTTCCTTCTAAATCGAGTAACGTTTCTATGGAAACGACAGGATTTTCTTTTGGGATGCGACAATCACATTTCAGATCCACTAATCGTTCTTTACTGCATCCCTCACTCCCAAACATTGACGAATTCACACGGAAATTGCGTCGCTTTGAAATACGAGTACTATGTGTTCTTAGACATTTCCTTCTAAATCGAGTAACGTTTCTATGGAAACTACAGGATTTTCTTTTGGGATACGACAATCACATTTCCGATCCACTAATCGTTCTTTACTGCATCCCTCACTCCCAAACATTGACGAATTCACACGGAAGTTGCGTCGCTATGAAATGCGAGTACTATGTGTTCTAAGACATTTCCTTCTAAATCGAGTAACGTTTCAATGGAAACGACAGGATTTTCTTTTGGAATACGACAATCACATTTCCGATCCACTAATCGTTCTTTACTGCATCCCTCACTCCCAAACATTGACGAATTCACACGGAAATTGCGTCGCTATGAAATACGAGTACTATGTGTTCTAAGACATTTCCTTCTAAATCGAGTAACGTTTCGATGGAAACGACAGGATTTTCTTTTGGGATACGACAATCACATTTCCGATCCACTAATCGTTCTTTACTGCATCCCACACTCCCAAACATTGACGAATTCACACGGAAGTTGCGTCGCTATGAAATGCGAGTAATATGTGTTCTAAGACATTTCCTTCTAAATCGAGTAACGTTTCTATGGAAACGACAGGATTTTCTTTTGGGATACGACAATCTCATTTCCGATCCACTAATCCCTCTTTACTGCATCCCTCACTCCCAAACATTGACGAATTCACACGGAAATTCCGTCGCTGTGAAATACGAGTACTATGTGTTCTAAGACACTTCCTTCTAAATCGAGTAACGTTTCTATGGAAACGACAGGATGTTCTTTTGGGATACGACAGTCACATTTCCGATCCACTAATCCTTCTTTACTGCATCCCTCACTCCCAAACATTGACGAATTCACCCGGAAATTCCGTCGCTGTGAAATACGAGTACTATGTGTTCTAAGACATTTCCTACTAAATAGAGTAACGTTTCTATGGAAACGACAGGATTTTCTTTTGGGATACGACAATCACATTTCGGATCCACTAATCGTTCTTTACTGCATCCCTCACTCCCAAACATTGACGAATTCACACGGAAATTGCGACGCAGTGAATTACGAGTACTATGTGTTCTAAGACATTGCCTTCTAAATCGAGTAACGTTTCCATGGAAACGACAGGATTTTCTTTTGGGATACGACAATCACATTTCCGATCCACTAATCGTTCTTTACTGCATCCCTCACTCCCAAACATTGACGAATTCACACGGAAATTGCGTCGCTGTGAAATACGAGTACTATGTGTTCTAAGACATTTCCTTCTAAATCGAGTAACGTTTCTATGGAAACGACAGGAGTTTCCTTTGGGATACGACAATCACATTTCCGATCCACTAATCGTTCTTTGCTGCATCCCTCACTCCCAAACATTGACGAATTCACACGGAAATTGCGTCGCTGTGAAATACGAGTACTATGTGTTCTAAGACATTTCCTTCTAAATCGAGTAACGTTTCTATGGAAACGACAGGATTTTCTTTTGGTATACGACAATCACATTTCCGATCCACTAATCGTTCTTTACTGCATCCCTCACTCCCAAACATTGACGAATTCACACGGAAATTGCGTCGCTATGAGATACGAGTACTATGTGTTCTAAGACATTTCCTTTTAAATCGAGTAACGTTTCTATGGAAACGACAGGATTTTCTTTTGGGATTCGACAATCACATTTCCGATCCACTAATCGTTCTTTACTGCATCCCTCACTCCCAAACATTGACGAATTCACACGGAAGTTGCGTCGCTATGAAATACGAGTACTAAGTGTTCTAAGACATTTCCTTCTAAATCGAGTAACGTTTCTATGGAAACGACAGGATTTTCTTTTGGGATACGTTAATCACATTTCAGATCCACTAATCGTTCTTTACTGCATCCCTCATTCCCAAACATTGACGAATTCACACGGAAATTGCGTCGCTTTGAAATACGAGTACTATGTGTTCTAAGACATTTCCTTCTAAATCGATTATCGTTTCTATGGAAACGACATAATTTCCTTTTGGGATACGACAATCACATTTCTGATCCACTAATCGTTCTTTACTGCATCCCTCACTCTCAAACATTGACGAATTCACACGGAAATTGCGTCGCTATGAAATACGAGTACTATGTGTACTAAGACATTTCCTTCTAAATCGAGTAACGTTTCTATGGAAACGACAGGATTTTTTTTGGGATACGACAATCACATTCCCGATCCACTAATCGTTCTTTACTGCATCCCTCACTCCCAAACATTGACGAATTCACACGGAAGTTGCGTCGCTATGAAATGCGAGTACTATGTGTTCTAAGACATTTCCTTCTAAATCGAGTAACGTTTCTATGGAAACGACAGGATATTCTTTTGGGATACGACAATCACATTTCCGATCCACTAATCGTTCTTTACTGCATCCCTCACTCCCAAACATTGACGAATTCACACGGTAGTTGCGTCGCCATGAAATGCGAGTACTATGTGTTCTAAGACATTTCCTTCTAAATCGAGTAACGTTTCTATGGAAACGACAGGATTTTCTTTTGGGATACGACAATCACATTTCCGATCCACTAATCGTTCTTTACTGCATCCCTCACTCCCAAACATTGACGAATTCACACGGAAATTGTGTCGCTGTGAAATACGAGTACTATGTGTTCTAAGACATTTCCTTCTAAATCGAGTAACGTTTCAATGGAAACGACAGGATTTTCTTTTGGGATACGACAATCTCATTTCCGATCCACTAATCCTTCTTTACTGCATCCCTCACTCCCAAACATTGACGAATTCACACGGAAATTGCGTCGCTGTGAAATACGAGTACTATGTGTTCTAAGACATTTCCTTCTAAATCGAGTAACGTTTCTATGGAAACGACAGGATTTTCTTTTGGGATACGACAATCACATTTCCGATCCACTAATCGTTCTTTACTGCATCCCTCACTCCCAAACATTGACGAATTCACACGGAAATTGCGTCGCTGTGAAATACGAGTACAATGTGTTCTAAGACATTTCCTTCTAAATCGAGTAACGTTTCTATGGAAACGACAGGATTTTCTTTTCGGAAACGACAATCACATTTCCGATCCACTAATCGTTCTTTACTGCATTCCTCACTCCCAAACATTGACGAATTCACATGGAAGTTGCGTCGCTATGAAATACGAGTACTATGTGTTCTAAGACATTTCCTTCTAAATCGAGTAACGTTTCTATGGAAACGACAGGATTTTCTTTTGGGATACGACAATCACATTTCCGATCCACTAATCGTTCTTTACTGCATCCCTCACTCCCAAACATTGACGAATTCACACGGAAATTGCGTCGCTATGAAATACGAGTACTATGTGTTCTAAGACATTTCCTTCTCAATCGAGTAACGTTTCTATGGAAACGACAGGATTTTCTTTTGGGATACGACAATCTCATTTCCGATCCACTAATCGTTCTTTACTGCATCCCTCACTCCCAAACATTGACGAATTCACACGGAAATTGCGTCGCTATGAAATACGAGTACTATGTGTTCTAAGACATTTCCCTCTAAATTGAGTTACGTTTCTATGGAAACGACAGGTTTTTCTTTTGGGATACGACAATCACATTTCCGATCCACTAATCGTTCTTTACTGCGTCCCTCACTCCCAAACATTGACGAATACACACGGAAATTGCGTCGCTATGAAATACGAGTACTATGTGTTCTAAGACATTTCCTTCTAAATCGAGTAACGTTTCTATGGAAATGACAGGATTTTCTTTTTTGATACGACAATCACATTTCCGATCCACTAATCATTCTTTGCTGCATCCCTCACTCCCAAACATTGACGAATTCACACGGAAGTTGCGTCGCTATGAAATACGAGTACTATGTGTTGTAAGACATTTCCTTCTAAATCGAGTAACGTTTCTATGGAAACGACAGGATTTTCTTTTGGGATACGACAATCACATTTCCGATCCACTAATCGTTCTTTACTGCATCCCTCACTCCCAAACATTGACGAATTCACACGGAAGTTGCGTCGCCATGAAATGCGAGTACTATGTGTTCTAAGACATTTCCTTCTAAATCGAGTAACGTTTCTATGGAAACGACAGGATTTTCTTTTGGGATACGACAATCACATTTCCGATCCACTAATCGTTCTTTACTGCATCCCTCACTCCCAAACATTGACGAATTCACACGGAAATTGTGTCGCTGTGAAATACGAGTACTATGTGTTCTAAGACATTTCCTTCTAAATCGAGTAACGTTTCAATGGAAACGACAGGAATTTCTTTTGGGATACGACAACCTCATTTCCGATCCACTAATCCTTCTTTACTGCATCCCTCACTCCCAAACATTGACGAATTCACACGGAAATTGCGTCGCTGTGAAATACGAGTACTATGTGTTCTAAGACATTTCCTTCTAAATCGAGTAACGTTTCTATGGAAACGACAGGATTTTCTTTTGGGATACGACAATCACATTTCCGATCCACTAATCGTTCTTTACTGCATCCCTCACTCCCAAACATTGACGAATTCACACGGAAATTGCGTCGCTGTGAAATACGAGTACAATGTGTTCTAAGACATTTCCTTCTAAATCGAGTAACGTTTCTATGGAAACGACAGGATTTTCTTTTCGGAAACGACAATCACATTTCCGATCCACTAATCGTTCTTTACTGCATTCCTCACTCCCAAACATTGACGAATTCACATGGAAGTTGCGTCGCTATGAAATACGAGTACTATGTGTTCTAAGACACTTCCTTCTAAATCGAGTAACGTTTCTATGGAAACGACAGGATTTTCTTTTGGGATACGACAATCACATTTCCGATCAACTAATCGTTCTTTGCTGCATCCCTCACTCCCAAACATTGACGAATTCACACGGAAATTCCGTCGCTGTGAAATACGAGTACTATGTGTTCTAAGACATTTCCTTCTAAATCGAGTAACGTTTCTATGGAAACGACCGGATTTTCTTTTGGCATACGACAATCACATTTCCGATCCACTAATCGTTCTTTACTGCATCCCTCACTCCCAAACATTGACGAATTCACACGGAAATTGCGTCGCTGTGAAATACGAGTACTACGTGTTCTAAGACATTTCCTTCTAAATCGAGTAACGTTTCTATGGAAACGACAGGATTTTCTTTTGGGATGCGACAATCACATTTCAGATCCACTAATCGTTCTTTACTGCATCCCTCACTCCCAAACATTGACGAATTCACACGGAAATTGCGTCGCTTTGAAATACGAGTACTATGTGTTCTTAGACATTTCCTTCTAAATCGAGTAACGTTTCTATGGAAACGACATAATTTTCTTTTGGGATACGACAATCACATTTCCGATCCACTAATCGTTCTTTACTGCATCCCTCACTCCCAAACATTGACGAATTCACACGGAAATTGCGCCGCTATGAAATATGAGTACTATGTGTTCTAAGACATTTCCTTGTAAATCGAGTAACGTTTCTATGGATACGACAGGATTTTCTTTTGGGATACGACAATCACATTTCCGATCCACTAATCGTTCTTTACTGCATCCCTCACTCCCAAACATTGACGAATTCACACGGAAATTGCGTCGCTATGAAATACGAGTACTATGTGTTCTAAGACATTTCCTTCTAAATCGAGTAACGTTTCTATGGAAACGACAGGATTTTCTTTTGGGATACGACAATCACATTTCCGATCCACTAATCGTTCTTTACAGCATCCCTCACTCCCAAACATTGACGAATTCACACGGAAATTGCGTCGCTATGAAATACGAGTACTATGTGTTCTAAGACATTTCCTTCTAAATCGAGTAACGTTTCTATGGAAACGACAGGATTTTCTTTTGGGGTACGACAATCACATTTCCGATCCACTTATCATTCTGTACTGCATCCCTCACTCCCAAACATTGACGAATTCACACGGAAGTTGCGTCGCTATGAAATACAAGTACTATGTGTTCTAAGACATTTCCTTCTAAATCGAGTAACGTTTCTATGGAAACGACAGGATTTTCTTTTGGGGTACTAATATCACATTTCCGATCCACTTATCATTCTTTACTGCATCCCTCACTCCCAAACATTGACGAATTCACACGGAAATTGCGTCGCTGTGAAATACGAGTACTATGTGTTCTAAGACATTTCCTTCTAAATCGAGTAACGTTTCTATGGAAACGACAGAATTTCTTTTGGGGTACGACAATCACATTTCCGATCCACTAATCGTTCTTTACTGCATTCCTCACTCCCAAACATTGACGAATTCACATGGAAGTTGCGTCGCTATGAAATACGAGTACTATGTGTTCTAAGACATTTCCATCTAAATCGAGTAACGTTTCTATGGAAACGACAGGATTTTCTTTTGGGATACGACAATCACATTTCCGATCCACTAATCGTTCTTTACTGCATCCCTCACTCCCAAACATTGACGAATTCACACGGAAGTTGCGTCGCCATGAATTGCGAGTACTATGTGTTTTAAGACATTTCCTTCTAAATCGAGTAACGTTTCTATGGAAACGACAGGATTTTCTTTTGGGATACGACAATCACATTTCCGATCCACTAATCGTTCTTTACTGCATCCCTCACTCCCAAACATTGACGAATTCACACGGAAATTGTGTCGCTGTGAAATACGAGTACTATGTGTTTTAAGACATTTCCTTCTAAATCGAGTAACGTTTCAATGGAAACGACAAGAATTTCTTTTGGGATACGACAATCTCATTTCCGATCCACTAATCGTTCTTTACTGCATCCCTCACTCCCAAACATTGACGAATTCACACGGAAATTGCGTCGCTGTGAAATACGAGTACTATGTGTTCTAAGACATTTCCTTCTAAATCGAGTAACGTTTCTATGGAAACGACAGGATTTTCTATTGGGATACGACAATCACATTTCCGATCCACTAATCGTTCTTTACTGCATCCCTCACTCCCAAACATTGACGAATTCACACGGAAATTGCGTCGCTATGAAATACGAGTACTATGTGTTCTAAGACATTTCCTTCTAAATCGAGTAAAGTTTCTATGGAAACGACAGGATTTTCTTTTGGGATACGACAATCACATTTCCGATCCACTAATCGTTCTTTACTGCATCCCTCACTCCCAAACATTGACGAATTCACACGGAAATTGCGTCGCTATGAAATACGAGTACTATGTGTTCTAAGACATTTCCCTCTAAATTGAGTTACGTTTCTATGGAAACGACAGGATTTTCTTTTGGGATACGACAATCACATTTCCGATCCACTAATCGTTCTTTACTGCATCCCTCACTCCCAAACATTGATGAATACACACGGAAATTGCGTCGCTATGAAATACGAGTACTATGTGTTCTAAGACATTTCCTTCTAAATCGAGTAACGTTTCTATGGAAATGACAGGATTTTCTTTTGGGATACGACAATCACATTTCCGATCCACTAATCATTCTTTGCTGCATCCCTCACTCCCAAACATTGACGAATTCACACGGAAGTTGCGTCGCTATGAAATACGAGTACTATGTGTTCTAAGACATTTCCTTCTAAATCGAGTAACGTTTCTATGGAAACGACAGGATTTTCTTTTGGGATACGACAATCACATTTCCGATCCACTAATCGTTCTTTACTGCATCCCTCACTCCCAAACATTGACGAATTCACACGGAAGTTGCGTCGCCATGAAATGCGAGTACTATGTGTTCTAAGACATTTCCTTCTAAATCGAGTAACGTTTCTATGGAAACGACAGGATTTTCTTTTGGGATACGACAATCACATTTCCGATCCACTAATCGTTCTTTACTGCATCCCTCAATCCCAAACATTGACGAATTCACACGGAAATTGTGTCGCTGTGAAATACGAGTACTATGTGTTCTAAGACATTTCCTTCTAAATCGAGTAACGTTTCAATGGAAACGACAGGATTTTCTTTTGGGATACGACAATCTCATTTCCGATCCACTAATCCTTCTTTACTGCATCCCTCGCTCCCAAATATTGACGAATTCACACGGAAATTGCGTCGCTGTGAAATACGAGTACTATGTGTTCTAAGACATTTCCTTCTAAATCGAGTAACGTTTCTATGGAAACGACAGGATTTTCTTTTGGGATACGACAATCACATTTCCGATCCACTAATCGTTCTTTACTGCATCCCTCACTCCCAAACATTGACGAATTCACACGGAAATTGCGTCGCTGTGAAATACGAGTACAATGTGTTCTAAGACATTTCCTTCTAAATCGAGTAACGTTTCTATGGAAACGACAGGATTTTCTTTTCGGAAACGACAATCACATTTCCGATCCACTAATCGTTCTTTACTGCATTCCTCACTCCCAAACATTGACGAATTCACATGGAAGTTGCGTCGCTATGAAATACGAGTACTATGTGTTCTAAGACATTTCCTTCTAAATCGAGTAACGTTTCTATGGAAACGACAGGATTTTCTTTTGGGATACGACAATCACATTTCCGATCCACTAATCGTTCTTTACTGCATCCCTCACTCCCAAACATTGACGAATTCACACGGAAATTGCGTCGCTATGAAATACGAGTACTATGTGTTCTAAGACATTTCCTTCTAAATCGAGTAACGTTTCTATGGAAACGACAGGATTTTCTTTTGGGATACGACAATCACATTTCCGATCCACTAATCGTTCTTTACTGCATCCCTCACTCCCAAACATTGACGAATTCACACGGAAATTGCGTCGCTATGAAATACGAGTACTATGTGTTCTAAGACATTTCCCTCTAAATTGAGTTACGTTTCTATGGAAACGACAGGATTTTCTTTTGGGATACGACAATCACATTTCCGATCCACTAATCGTTCTTTACTGCGTCCCTCACTCCCAAACATTGACGAATACACACGGAAATTGCGTCGCTATGAAATACGAG